>NC_089809.1:44321309-44326309 GCF_029633855.1 Hoplias malabaricus
ATGTTATTGGATTCTGAAGGGCTATGTTCTGGTCTATGGCAACACTGGGATCTGTCTCAAAGATGGATCCCAACCTGTAGAACCAGCTGAACCCAGTTTTGGAGTTCAGATGCCCTCTGGTGTAAAATAAGGGCCAATTCCACCTCAATCCCTGTCCCATTCTCTCTCTCTCTCTCTCTCTCTCCCACACACACACACACACACACACACACACACACACACTCATGAATCCAATGTTATTGGATTTTGAAGGGCTATGTTCTGGTCTATGGCAACATTGGCATCTGTCTCAAAGATGGATTCCGTTTTATTTTGGCTGTTGTCTTTAGATGAGGCTGAATTTGGGTTCTCTTGGGTAAATGCATGTTAGATATTTCTGTTTTATTAATTGCTTGATTGATTTAGAGTTTTGACACAATGAATGCTGTAAACATGGATTGTTTGTAGATTGTAAAGTTCATCAGCTCTTTATGAATTATTTTTACTTTTATTGGAGATTTATAGTTTTCTGTTATGACGAAATGTGCTGTTTTTGTTAGGTTTTATTCTGTGGAATCTGTTGGGTTCTGTTTGGACACGTTCAGGTCTTTGTTGTTTGAAAGGGCTTTTATGTTTCCCCAGGTCCATTCAGTAAGGGGCAATAACTGAATCCATCTGAAGTTAAAAAAGAGACTTTCCATTCAATCCACTCACATCTGAGAGGGCTTGGTTCCAGTCTATGACCAGTGTGATCCTCTTGAAGAGATTTTGAGCAAGGTCTGTGAGGTAAGATAGAATCTTGTTTTGCTCTCTTGTGTGTTTGTCACCTCTCATATGAAGAGCCATGGTCCTGGTTTATGGAGGCCACCTGTTTGTTTGGGGCAGGATTAATAGCTAGATGGTTGCTTTTAAAGGCTTGGTTCAGGTCTGTGGAGCTAATGGGATCTTTCTAGAATGTTGAATTCCATTCCAGTAGACCCTGTTTCTCTGTTGTAAAAGAGGGCCAGTTTGGTCCCATTCCCACACACACACACAATCCAAGGTGATTGGATTCTGAAGGGCTATGTTCTGGTCTATGGCAACACTGGGATCTGTCTCAAAGATGGATTCCGACCTGTAGAACCAGCTGAACCCAGTTTTGGAGTTCAGATGCCCTCTGGTGTAAAAAAGGGCCAATTCCACCCCAATCCCTGTCCCATTCTCTCTCTCTCTCTCTCTCTCTCTCTCTCTCTCTCTCTCTCTCTCTCTCTCTCTCTCTCTCTCTCACACACACACACATACACACACAATCCAAGGTGATTGGATTCTGAAGGGCTATGTTCTGGTCTATGGCAACACTCGGATCTGTCTCAAGGATGGATTCCAACCTGTAGAACCAGCTGAACCCAGTTTTGGAGTTCAGATGCCCTCTGGTGTAAAGAAGGGCCAATTCCACCTCAATCCCTGTCCCATTCTCTCTCTCTCTCACACACACACACACACACACACTCATGAATCCAATGTTATTGGATTCTGAAGGGCTATATTCTGGTCTATGGCAACACTGGGGTCTGTCTCAAAGATGGATTCCAACCTGTAGAACCAGCTGAACCCAGTTTTGGAGTTCAGATGCCCTCTGGTGTAAAAAAGGGCCAATTCCTCCTCAATCCCTGTCCCATTCTCTCTCTCTCTCACACACACACAATCATACACACACACACACACAGTCATAAATCCAATGTTATTGGATTCTGAAGGGCTATGTTCTGGTCTATGGCAACACTGGGATCTGTCTCAAAGATGGATTCCGACCTGTAGAACCAGCTGAACCCAGTTTTGGAGTTCAGATGCCCTCTGGTGTAAAAAAGGGCCAATTCCACCTCAATCCCTGTCCCATTCTCTCTCTCTCTCTCTCTCTCGCTCTCTCTCTCTCTCTCTCTCTCTCTGTCTCTCTCTCTCTCTCACACACTCAAACACACACACACACACACACACACACACACACACACACACAATCATGAATCCAATGTTATTGGATTCTGAAGGGCTATGTTCTGGTCTATGGCAACACTGGGATCTGTCTCAAAGATGGATCCCAACCTGTAGAACCAGCTGAACCCAGTTTTGGAGTTCAGATGCCCTCTGGTGTAAAATAAGGGCCAATTCCACCTCAATCCCTGTCCCATTTTCTCTCTCTCTCTCTCTCTCTCTCTCTCTGTCTCTCTCTCTCTCTCACACACTCAAACACACACACACACACACACACACACACACACACACACAATCATGAATCCAATGTTATTGGATTCTGAAGGGCTATGTTCTGGTCTATGGCAACACTGGGATCTGTCTCAAAGATGGATCCCAACCTGTAGAACCAGCTGAACCCAGTTTTGGAGTTCAGATGCCCTCTGGTGTAAAATAAGGGCCAATTCCACCTCAATCCCTGTCCCATTCTCTCTCTCTCTTTCTCTCTCTCTCCCACACACACACACACACTCATGAATCCAATGTTATTGGATTCTGAAGGGCTATGTTCTGGTTTATGGCAACATTGGCATCTGTCTCAAAGATGGATTCCATTTTACTTTGGCTGTTGTCTTTAGATGAGGCTGAATTTGGGTTCTCTTGGGTAAATGCATGTTAGATATTTCTGTTTTATTAATTATTATTATTATTATTATTATTATTATCGTTACACTTATATAGCGCCTTTCTAGACACCCAAGGACGATTTACAATCTACACTGCTCAGAACGCTCAATTCACACACACACTGGCGAGAAGCGGCAGCCAAACGCGCACAGCGTACTCTCAACCAGAAACGACCGTCCACCTGGAGGACTGCATCGGGCACTAGGATTTAACCCAGGACAGAGCGCCAATCCATATCTGGGCTCACACATACAGACATTCATTCACACACCAGGACAGTTATTAGAGAAGCCAATTCACCTACCCTCCATGTTTTTGGACTGTGGGAGGAAACCGGAGCCCCCGGAGGAAACCCACGCAGACACGGGGAGAACATGGAAACTCCACCCAGATGGGACTTGAACCCAAGATCCCAGCGCTGGGAGGCAAACGTGCTAACCACCAAGCCACCGTGCCGCCCTTTGCTTGATTGATTTACAGTTTTGACACAATGAATGCTGTAAACATGGGTTGTTTGTAGATTGTAAAGTTCATCAGCTCTTTATGAATTATTTTTACTTTTATTGGAGATTTGTAGTTTTCTGTTATGACGAAATGTGCTGTTTTTGTTAGGTTTTATTCTGTGGAATCTGTTGGGTTCTGTTTGGACACGTTCAGGTCTTTGTTGTTTGAAAGGGCTTTTATGTTTCCCCAGGTCCATTCAGTAAGGGGCAATAACTGAATCCATCTGAAGTTAAAAAAGAGACTTTCCATTCAATCCACTCACATCTGAGAGGGCTTGGTTCCAGTCTATGACCAGTGTGATCTTCTTGAAGAGATTTTGAGCAAGGTCTATGAGGTAAGATAGAATCTTGTTTTGCTCTCTTGTGTGTTTGTCACCTCTCATATGAAGAGCCATGGTCCTGGTTTATGGAGGCCACCTGTTTGTTTGGGGCAGGATTAATAGCTAGATGGTTGCTTTTAAAGGCTTGGTTCAGGTCTGTGGAGCTAATGGGATCTTTCTAGAATGTTAATTCCATTCCAGTAGACCCTGTTTCTCTGTTGTAAAAGAGGGCCAGTTTGGTCCCATTCCCACACACACACAATCCAAGGTGATTGGATTCTGAAGGGCTATGTTCTGGTCTATGGCAACACTGGGATCTGTCTCAAAGATGGATTCCGACCTGTAGAACCAGCTGAACCCAGTTTTGGAGTTCAGATTCCCTCTGGTGTAAAAAAGGGCCAATTCCACCTCAATCCCTGTCCCATTCTCTCTCTCTCTCTCTCTCTCTCTCTCTCTCTCTCTCTCTCTCTCTCTGTCTCTCTGTCTCTCTCTCTCTCAGACATTCAAACACACACACACACACACACACACACACACACACACACACACACACACAATCATGAATCCAATGTTATTGGATTCTGAAGGGCTATGTTCTGGTCTATGGCAACACTCGGATCTGTCTCAAGGATGGATTCTGACCTGTAGAACCAGCAGAACCCAGTTTTGGAGTTCAGATGCCCTATGGTGTAAAGAAGGGCCAATTCCACCTCAATCCCTGTCCCATTCTCTCTCTCTCTCTCTCTCTCTCTCTCTCTCTCTCTCTCTCTCTCTCTCTCTCTCTCTCTCTCTCTCACATACACACACACACACACACACTCATGAATCCAATGTTATTGGATTCTGAAGGGCTATGTTCTGGTCTATGGCAACATTGGCATCTGTCTCAAAGATGGATTCCTTTTTATTTTGGCTGTCGTCTTTAGATGAGGCTGAATTTGGGTTCTCTTGGGTAAATGCATGTTAGATATTTCTGTTTTATTAATTGCTTGATTGATTTACAGTTTTGACACAATGAATGCTGTAAACATGGGTTGTTTGTAGATTGTAAATTTCATCAGCTCTTAATGAATTATTTTTACTTTTATTGGAGATTTGTAGTTTTCTGTTATGACGAAATATGCTGTTTTTGTTAGGTTTTATTCTGTGGAATCTGTTGGGTTCTGTTTGGACACATTCAGGTCTTTTTTTGTTGGAAAGGGCTTTTATGTTTCCCCAGGTCCATTCAGTAAGGGGCAATAACTGAATCCATCTGAAGTTAAAAAAGAGACTTTCCATTCAATCCACTCACATCTGAGAGGGCTTGGTTCCAGTCTATGACCAGTGGGATCCTCTTGAAGAGATTTTGAGCAAGGTCTATGAGGTAAGTTAGAATCTTGTTTTGCTCTCTTGTGTGTTTGTCACCTCTCATATGAAGAGCCATGGTCCTGGTTTATGGAGGCCACCTGTTTGTTTGGGGCAGGATTAATAGCTAGATGGTTGCTTTTAAAGTCTTGGTTCAGGTCTGTGGAGCTAATGGGATCTTTCTAGAATGTTGAATTCCATTCCAGTAGACCCTGTTTCT
>NC_089809.1:44331309-44504000 GCF_029633855.1 Hoplias malabaricus
CACATTCTACTTTACATTAGTTAAAAGTTATGCAAGATATCATTGCTGACGAATCAAAACCTTGTATTTCCAACTTATAATTCAAGTGTAACATGATTTTATTACAAAAAAATTAGAATTATTTATTTTGATCCACTTGTCAAGTTAAGCGCAACTGACAAGAGAAAAAAAAGAGAAGATTTTGTTCCCACTTCAACAATACAGCAGCATTTTCACAATTTCATTTTGATAGCATTTAATGTGTCTCCAGTGCTAACATAATACACCTACAGATGCATACCTTCAATCTCAATCTCATCAAGTGATTTGCCTTGCAGATCGGAGAGACATCCCTTTTCCATGGCCAGCAAAATCTTTGATACCTTAGCGAGCTGAGTAGTCGCTTCTGGAAGCCTGTAATAATCACGGTGTACACGAATATCATGTCCCAAGAAGTCTGCGACTTGATCCAGTTCATTATTTTTTAGATTGAGTATTTGTGAGAGAGTAGCCACATGTTTGCGCAAGTGTGTTGATCGGAGGTGTTCTGGATTGTGAGCGCCACACTGAACTGAATAAAGCCGCAGACAGTCCTGACCTCTGTAATGGCTTTCACAGCTGGGTCTGGCAAACAAGAAGCAGTTTGCATCTGGAACCCCACATAACTTCCTTGTAGTAACCAATAGAGTCAGAGCATCAACCATGTCTGGTGAGAGAAGAACAGGGACCTTTCGCCCCCTTTTTCCTTTGATCTCAACTCTGCTGAAATGGTTGCAGAGTTTCTGTTCAAAATTTGAAAGACCAACTGCAACATCCTCATGCAGAAGAGTTTCTGCACGTCTTCGGTTAAAAACAATTATTCTTGCAAGTGTAGTTTTGGCAAGCTCAGCATAGCTTTGTGGTGAGGGTGTCTTCTTCAGATTTTCAGATGCTGCCTCTGCAACTGCCTCCAGGTGCTTGTGAAGAAGCTGAACATCATGAGTGAAAGGCAATGTTAATGGCTTGTTGAATTTTGCCTCATTTAGTGTACTTAAAGCTGTGTGAGAGATTAGCTCTGACCATTTGGTGGTATACAGCTTTTTGAAGATCTCTGTTGACTTGATTAAATTTTCATCTTCTGCCATAAGGGCCCTACATTGAATGATCTCACAAACCTTCTTCAATGTGTGCCCCAATTTCAGTGCTAGGCTTGGTGTTTGGTAGCAGTTCCTTTCTTCGTCATAACCTGAGACTTTCTTAACAGCTTGAATAACACTAGAAAAATTAGCAGGTTTTACAGCTTCTTCTAGGTTGTGAACAGAAGACTCACTGCACAAAGTCAACAAAAACCTCCCAATTTCACGGAGCTTCTGACGAATATACTCAAATTTGGTAGGGTCATTCCCATGTTTGTTGAAGAAACACTGTGCTAGTTGAAGAATGCAGAAGTCATTGCGTACTACTGAGGCAACCTCATCTTGCTTCATTGCACTCAAGAGCTTCCAAACTCCTTGGGATATCTGTTGTGAGAATGTGGACTCAGCCAGAGCTGCCAAACCCAAAACTTTGGTTCTTCCTTCCTGTTTGTTTAGTATTCCTGGGTTTGAGGAACATCTTCTTGCATGTCTCCACAGGTCTTTACGCACAAACATCCCTTTGCAATACATGCAGTGTACAAATTGTTTTGAATCACAAGCTCTATTTGGTCTTCGTTTTACTTTAAGGAATCCACTTCCTTTCTGTAAAACATCCGAATTATGTTGATAGTTGCCCTTATTCCTAATTTTTTCCAGCAAATGTTTACGTTCTTTTGAGCACTTTGGAAAAGAAAATGCTTCTGCAACTTCAACTTCTGTCATGTGGGTTTTCAAGTGGCGAGAAAGTTTTGACTGTGGTTTCCCACAAATGTAACAAAAGTTTTTCTTGTTTTCAGAACAAGAAATTACAGATGATTGAACAGCCATAGCATCATCCTGTCCTGTCACTGAAGCATCTTGATCTTCATGCAAATCACTCTCACCAGATGCACCACTTACATCCAATAGATTTACCCTTGTAGGTATTACAGTTACTGATCTGGATAAAACCAAGTCATTTGTTCCACTACCTAATGCTGCAGCTTCTGATGACAGGTTAGTATTGGAACTTGGCTTGACCTGAACTTTCGGTGAAAGTATATCCTCCCATTCTCTAGAGCTGTCTGATTCATGATCTGACTCTATACCAGTCAACTGCTCCTCATAGCAAAATAAATCAGCTTCTTCATACAAACATGCTTCTTTCCTGGGCTTTAGACACTGTTTGCCACTGCCTTTGCTTTCATATTTTCGAAAAAACTTTAAACCGCAAAATTTGGTGAATGGGACTTTCTGCTCATTGACTTGGCTCTTGTTTGCACATTCTAATGCAAGCTCAACTGAACTGTCTGATTCACTGTCTGAGTCTGACTCTGGCACATATTCTTCATCTGTTGACTGAGAGTTATCCTCATCAGAACTTGAATCCCCTTTTCCCTAGTACCAGAAAATAGAAGATCACTATACACGCTTTGTAACAAATGGTAATCGTTCTTAAAACATCTTTGAATGTACATACCCATGACACCGGGACTGTTCCACTCTTCTCAAGTTTTTTAAAGCAAGACTTGTGCCAGAAAGAAGAGCAGACTACAAAAGATAAACATATTAAAACAGTGATGCATCTGTAATTAAAATCACACATTAACTGCAGCCTTTACACAAGGAGATGGACTGATGTAGCCCACCACTTTATTCTAAACTGTTTAGACTGGTTTCACTCAATATCACAAACAATCATACTTTAAATTGGGGTACAAGAACAATTAAAAAATGTATTGTATATTATGTGGAAACAGCCCAAATACTTTAGATGAGTAAATTATATAATATATATATTTTAACAAAATCTAGAGTTTAAAATGTTTCTATCCATCAACTAACAATCAGTTTAAAAAAATGACATATCAAACATTTTACAGTTCACAGGCACATCCATAATGACATGCTATTAATCATTTTCTGTCATTTACTAACATAGACCACACCCAGAGAAGCGTCCGAGAGGGGGGCGAACTCAGAAGGTTTGGGCTGGAGTTCGAGGTGGCTCGGAGGCGTGTGCGCAAAAGCCGTGCCCACAAAATTAGACGGTTGCCAATCGTTCATGGGCCACGAGCAGATCGTGGACGTGGGTACGGATGTATCTGTGGTAGTGAGAGTGAAGGGGTATAAATAGAGCTGTGGAGAGGTAACTGGGGCGTGGTCTAGCTCCCAAAACTACGTCACATGGTGACTTCACTAATATCTAAATAATAATTGTTACTGACCTTTACACTGTAGACCAATCCACTTGAGTGATGCAACTGGTCCAACACATTCCACACACTTGTTCATGCTTGAAACCGTTGCAAGGGCTATTTCATGTTCACAGTTCTGGTGACAAAAGTGATATTTTCCGATGAGGATATATTAAAATCTAGAGAATTATAGTTTAAAATTCTGCAGTCATTGTCTTGAGGATCACACAGTGTAAATTCTAATGGTAAAAAAAGCTCAGTGCGCATTTAATTTACTTTAGTTTTCCAACACTTTGATTTGTCAGTGGAGCATTGGGACCCCTTCACGGATCTTTCACATAGTCTCCCTAGTTATAGAATAAAAATAAATTGTTCAGAGGAACATGGAAAAAGGTGTTCCAGTATTTATTAAACCTACATGAAAAAAGGATTCACTTTTTGAAAACTTGTTCTTCATGGCAGGAACAGGCAGGATTACCTTCTCTCAAAGTAAGCCACAAAACTATTAAAGTTCAAGCAAACAAAGGCACAAAATTGTGTGAACGTTTGCTCACTATGGTGCATGTAAAACATACATTTACTAGTATGTGTAACAATGCACAACATTCAGTGGTGGTTCAATATGAGTTTCAAAACAACAAAAACAAATGCATGACTGAACATGTACCTTGTGTTCATGTGTTAATGTTTTGAGGTTTCAACCCTGTTCACAGCTAACAATGCATATATTTTGGGTTCAGCTTGGTTTTTGATATTTTGTAAGCTAAAATTATAGAGTTCTAATAATATACACTGATTGATTTGGCTCAGATAGAACTTTTTCAGCACCTGAAAAAAATCACAACCCGTACAATTTATTATAGACTTAAAAACTGTCAGTTGAGCATGTGTGTTCAAACATATGGCACCTGAAATTTTAGGCATTTAACATTACCCTTTCAGTCTGCTCCCTTGTTGCGACAGGACTCTTTCTCTCAGGCTGCATTTGGTCCTGGACAGAGTAGTCACAAAACCACAATTTTCACTTAAAATTCAGGTGCTCAGTAATTAATTGTCAAAACAAATCTTACTATGGACCATGGACAGTCAAAACAAATACTAATCGTTAACAGAATAATATGATAAACGATATGATTAAAATATGATTTACTGCAACACCTGTATGTGACAGAGTGCCTATAATATTGTGATACTCACAGCACAATCCCTCTCAGTTTCCTCTCTTGTTCTTTCTCTTGGAACCTGTGGATGCCAATTCTCAGGTTGCAGTTGGTCCTCCGTGGTCAACAGTGAGGTGGGCGAAACCAGAGTATCTGCTTGAGCTACATTCTATAAATAAATAAAATCAGAAATGTGGTTCCACACATCAGGTAGAAATGCTTTAGCTTTGAAAAGCCCCCAATGATCCAACCATTCATATCAAAAGATCCTTTAACTGATTTGTAATCTTAAAATTCATCAGAAGTTACCTGTTCCATCTCTCTGACAGGTGGCAGGGTTGGCATCGGAATACTGACAGGTCCTTCCTCAGGAACAATCTAGCAGTTTCAGGGAGAATATAACAAATATCATTGCTAGGCCTATGTCATATGTTCTTCTGTGGTCAATTTACTGAAAGGGTGTGAAAACTATGTACTAGACCATCTAGGACATGTGCTAGAGCTTCAGAAACAGATGCCATTGAGATCACAATTTTGTCTTACACTATATACAGAGGCTGCCATCAGTATGAACTAAGTCCCTGTAAAACATAGTCCTTACAAAACAGGTCTTGGACTTATACACTAACACACACAAATTCCCAGTAAACACTGCAGTCCCAGTAAGTACTAAAGTCCATATATAGAAGGTTTCTGTCACACACATTAACACACAGATCTTCCATTAATCGATACAAAGAACTGAGACATTTTCTCACACCTTTTTTCAGTATGAACTAAGTCCCTGTAAAACATAGTCCTTACAAAACAGGTCTAGGACTTACACAGTAACACACACAAAATCCCAGTAAACACTGCAGTCCCAGTAAGTACCATAGAAGGTTTATGTCAGACACATTAACAGACAGATATTCCATTAATCGATACAAAGAACTGAGACATTTTCTCACACCTTTTTTTCAGTACATATCTATGTCCTTATTAAACGTACTGTACCTGGACCTATACACACACACTAGATTAATTCTATGAGAAATAACTGAATTATGTTCACACATCACTACTTACCTCACATGTTGCTTCAGGTATCTGTTTTTTTGGTTGCAGTTGGTCTCCCTCATTAACTGTCTGTAGGCTGGTATTGATAACTGCAGGCTTCGGAAACAGATACAATGAATTAGAGCAACAAATATAAGAGCAATATATTACTGTTAAATTAGCATTTTTGAACTTCTTATTTACAGTGAATGCTTTTCTTTAAATACCTTGCATCTCCATGGCCATTCAGAGTCACCATAGTTGTACGTGATCTCTTCTCCAGGATTTATGTTTCTTGTTGCAAATAAACCCAGATGGGGTTTTCCTGCAATTGTGATTGTTTTCATTTTGCTATTTGGATTAAGATGGTCATCGTTCACAAGTCTCCCAAGAGAGCCATCTTCCAGAGACGCATCAACACTGAAAAATATTCATAAATCAGAACAGATACTAGAATAATACAAATCATATATATTCTCATATATTTTACAAAGCTAACAGATAATGTAATATTATACATACCAAAAGAGCTTTCCATTGTAGCGAAATTCAAACATGAATACATTCAGGGCATCATGATATACTTTTTGTCGTTTTTCACATTCATGTTTGCTTAATAGTTCTCCTCTGTATTCTAAAAGAAAGTCTCCCTTATCAAAATGGACACAGCTGAATACCCCACGGCCTACATGAGAAAACAGAGATGATGTTAAACTACTATTCCACAGTCCTGAGTCTGCTTGTTGCTAATAGGAAACACTCCATGAGCTATTCTGTATAATATACAATTAAACATACACACTGAATTACCTTTATCTTGATTTATGTATTTCACATCAAACCCATCTTTGTCCTTACAAACAGATGCAAAATATGCAGCCTCCTCTTTTGGATTAGGTTTTCTCTTTCGTGGCTCCCTGGCAGCCATCTTCTTTATTGGTGTTATTGTTCCTAGCAAAAATATTTAAGTTTTATTTTGTTCCTTCATATGATAAAATGTTGTACTTGTTTATGTCACAATGTTATTATTAGAATTTCAATATCTATTCATCTTTTGTACAGCTGATGACCTACAGCTCTGCATTAGTGAAAAAGCTATATATTTCTATATGGTGAGTGCGCTGTGACAACTGATGACCAAGGTTTACTCAACCCTGACTCACAAAGGCACAGCAAACCTCAAACAGAGGATGGCTTAACTGACACTCAGCTTAATTAACCCCCTGAAACAACTGAGAAAACCTTAATCAGCACTCACCCAGTCATATTAAACCCCATAAACAACAGAGAATGACTAAACTAGCACTCACCCAGTCATATTAAATCCCATAAACAACAGAGAATGACTAAACTAGCACTCACCCAGTTGTGATAATTAAGTAATTGTATAACAAGTTACCTTGATGCTAATATTACACTGAAAATCACATAGAAATGCTAAGCGGGATTTAGCATTATTTTTTTGGTCCTAATCGTCTGCCCAGACCTCATAAAAAACTAGCTTTTCATTCATGCACACCCCCGAAGGCATTAGCAAATGTGTGCAAAATATACAAATCCTTATATTATTTTTATAGTCCATTTCTTACCTGTTACTTCAGTCTGCTAAAATCTCCATGCAAAGTGCTGCCTCCTCAGCACGCTGAAACTCCGCCCACTGACACGATGATGCAATCATGATTGAGAGGGCTCCTAGCCAATCACAGCTCCAGTTGTCTATCCAAAGCCCAGCCAATCAGCAGTCGCAAATCTTAACGCTACGGTCACACTGGAGCCGTTCCCACACCAGGCTACAGGGGCGCTATTCCGAATTTGGAGTTAACACAGTGTTAAGCGAGATTCTGGTTTTTATGGTGTAAAAGGACTTGGCGCCAAAATTTGAGCGGGAGTTTTTCTGACGTAGATAAGAGCACCCACAGTGCTGGAATTATGAGGACACCAGCCCTGTCCTCATAAACGCAAATGTCCCCGTAATGTCGGTACGTAGTCAGGTGAAAAGTCCTCGTAAACCATAAAAACCAACGCACACACACACACACACACTCATGAAACCAATGTTATTGGATTCTGAAGGGCTATGTTCTGGTCTATGGCAACACTGGGATGTTCCTCAAAGATGGATTCCAACCTGTAGAACCAGCTGAACCCAGTTTTGGAGTTCAGTTGCCCTCTGGTGTAAAATAAGGGCCAATTCCACCGCAATCCCTGTCCCATTCTCTCTCTCTCTCTCTCTCTCTCTCTCTCTCTCTCTCTCTCTCTCTCTCTCTCCTCTCACACAAACAAACAAACACACACACACACACACACACACACACAAAAAAAATCCAATGTTAGGGCCCACTAGGGCCCCCTGACCCTGTGAAATACAATATAATATAAAGAAATAAATCAATTAAAAAAAAAAAAAAAGCTCTGAGCAGTACCACATAACCTTCAGTAAACCATAATTTGACTAGGCACACCAGCGACCTCAGTTAGCTAGTTGAATTCAGTGTTTTAAATAGGCCCTCAGATGTCTATTCTTTTAATTCATGGTGAATTAACAAGAAATGGCGGGAATTAGAGCTTTCTTCACCATCCTTGAGAACTTTAGCCATTTCATAGGATATGTTATCGTATTAAACCTGGCCGGAAAACAATCTGTCTCTTTCTCTGAGTGTGTTTTGGGAGAGTTTTTTGACTTGCGCGATCTAAGCTCCGCCCAGCGTGGCAACAAAAAAAAATTACAACTCAGCTGTGTAACATGACTTCTATAGACACACCCACAATTGGAATAGGCAGTCTAGGCCATAGAGCGACCTCTTTTGGCCACCTGAATTCAGTGTTTTAAATAGGCCCTCAGATGTCTATTCTTTTAATTCATGGTGAATTAACAAAAAATGGCAGACTCAAAATTTTAGTCGCCATCTTTGAGAAACATAGTTGGATCTCTGAAGTCAAGAACACCCTGAGTGAGCTTTCTTCATAATCCTTGAAAAAAATTTAGTCTAAAAAAAACACAAAGGGGTACCCCTTAGTGTTTTTTTTGGGGGGGTGAAAAATGTGACCTCCTCAGATCTTCTTCAAACCCACACCGTGTGTCAGGGAGGTCCTGACGAAGACAGTGGTGTGGTAATTGTTGCCCTACCACATCCCAAAGCTGAGATATAGGGACATGTTGTGCTGCATAAAATGTATAACTATAAATTTCATGATGGGATTCCTACTTCCAGTGAAGCTAGGTAAACACATGAGAAGAAGGGTGAGATCAGAAAAGCCTAGTCAGTCCAATATAGTCTACACTGCATCTGTATTTTGCTTTATTGGACGTATAACAAGTTCATAAATTTTATTCCAATATATTCAACACCAATAAACCTATTGAGAGAAAATCCCAGTTACAAAAGTCCTCATATCTCAGCTTTGGGATGATATAGGCTGAAAACAATCACACCCCTGTGTAAGCCAAGACCTGCTTAATCAACTTCATGAGTTTTGAAGAAATCTGAGACGGTCACAAATTTAGCTTAAAAAAACACAAAGGGGTACCCCTTAGTGTTTTTTTGGGTGAAAAATGTGACCTCCTCAGATCTTCTTCGAACCCACACCGTGTGTCAGGGAGGTCCTGACGAAGACAGTGGTGTGGTAATTTTTGCCCTACCACATCCCAAAGCTTAGATAAAAGGACATGTTGTGCTGCATAAAATGTATAACTGTAAATTTCATGATGGGATTCCTACTTCCAGTGAAGCTAGGTAAACACATGAGTAGAAGGGTGAGATCAGAAAATCCTAGTCAGTCCAATATATCCTACACTGCATCTGTATTTTGCTATATTGGACGTATAACAAGCTCATAAATTTAATTCCAATATATTCAACAACAATAAACCTATTGAGAGAAAATCCCAGTTTCATTAGTCCTCATATCTCAGCTTTGGGATGAGATAGGCTGAAAATAATCACACCCCTGTGTAAGTCAGGACCTGCTTAATCAACATTATGAGTTTGGAAGTAATCTAAGACGGTCAAAAATTTAGTTTAAAAAAACACAAAGGGGGTGAAAAATGTGACCTCCTCAGAACTTCTTCAAACCCACAACGTGTGTCAGGGAGGTCCTGACGAAGACAGTGGAGTGGTAATTGTTGCCCTACCACATCCCAAAGCTAAGATATAGGGACATGTTGTGCTGCATAAAATGTATAACTGTAAATTTCATGATGGGATTCCTACTTCCAGTGACGCTAGGTAAACACATGAGTAGAAGGGTGAGATCAGAAAAGCCTAGTCAGTCCAATATAGTCTACACTGCATCTGTATTTTGCTTTATTGGACGTATAACAAGTTCATAAATTTAGTTCCAATATATTCAACACCAATAAACCTACTGAGAGAAAATCCCAGTTACATTAGTCCTCATATCTCAGCTTTGGGATGATATAGGCTAAAAATAATCACACCCCTGTGTAAGCCAGGACCTGCTTAATCAACATCATGAGTTTGGAAGAAATCTGAGACGGTCAAAAATTTAACTTAAAAATACACAAAGGGGTACCCCATAGCGTTTTTTTGGGTGAAAAATGTGACCTCCTCAGATCTTCTTCAAACCCTCACCGTGTGTCAGGGAGGTCCTGAGGAAGACAGTGGTGTGGTAATTTTTGCCCTACCACATCCCAAAGCTGAGATAAAAGGACATGTTGTGCTGCATAAAATGTATAACTGTAAATTTCATGATGGGATTCCTACTTCCAGTGAAGCTAGGTAAACACATGAGTAGAAGGGTGAGATCAGAAAAGCCTAGTCAGTCCAATATAGTCTACACTGCATCTGTATTTTGCTTTATTGGACATATAACAAGTTCATAAATTTTATTCCAATATATTCAACACCAATAAACCTATTGAGAGAAAATCCCAGTTATGTAAGTCGTCATATCTCAGCTTTGGGATGAGATAGGCTGAAAATAATCACACCCCTGTGTAAGTCAGGACCTGCTTAATCAACATCGTGAGTTTGGAAGAAGTCTGAGACGGTCAAAAATTTAGTCTGAAAAAACACAAAGGGGTACCCCTTAGTGTTTTTTTGGGTGAAATATGTGACCTCTTCAGATCTTGTTCAAACCCACACCGTGTGTCAGGGAGGTCCTGACAAAGACAGTGGTGTGTTAATTGTTGCCCTACCACATCCCAAAGCTAAGATATAGGGACATGTTGTGCTGCATAAAATGTATAACTGTAAATTTCATGATGGGATTCCTACTTACAGTGAAGCTAGGTAAACACATGAGTAGAAGGGTGCGATCAGAAAAGCATAGTCAGTCCAATATATCCTACTTTGCATCTGTATTTTGCTTTATTGGACGTATAAAATACTCATAAATTTAATTCCAAAATATTCAAAACCAATAAACCTACTGAGAGAAAATCCCAGTTACATTAGACCTCATATCTCAGCTTTGGGATGAGATAGGCTGAAAATAACCACACCCCTGTGTAAGTCAGGACCTGCTTAATCAACATTGTGAGTTTGGAAGAAATCTGAGACGGTCAAAAATTTAGTCTAAAAAAACACAAAGGGGTACCCCTTAGTGTTTTTTTTTTATGAAATATGTGACCTCCTCAGATCTTCTTCAAACCCACACCGTGTGTCAGAGTGGTCCTGACGAAGACAGTGGTGTGGTAATTTTTGCCCTACCACATCCCAAAGCTAAGATATAGGGACATGCTGTGCTGCATAAAATTAATAACTGAAAATTTCATGATGGGATTCCTACTTTCAGTGAAGCTAGGTAAACACATGAGTAGAAGGGTGTGATCAGAAAAGCCTAGTCAGTCCAATATATCCTACATTGCATCTGTATTTTGCTTTATTGGATGTATAAAAAGCTCATAAATTTAATTCCAATATATTCAACACCAATAAACCTATTGAGAGAAAATCCCAGTTAAGTTTCTCCTCATATCTCAGCTTTGGGATGAGATAGGCTAAAAATAATCACACCTTTGTGTAAGTCAGGACCTGCCTAATCAACATCGTGAGTTTGGAAGAAATCTGAGATGGTCAAAAATTTAGTCTGAAAAACCCCAAGGGGTACCCCTTAGTGTTTTTTTGGGTGAAATATGTGACCTCTTCAGATCTTGTTCAAACCCACACCGTGTGTCAGGGAGGTCCTGACGAAGACAGTGGTGTGGTAGTTTCTGTTCTACCACATCCCAAAGCTAAGATATAGGGACATGTTGTGCTGCATAAAATGTATAACTGTAAATTTCATGATGGGATTCCTACTTCCAGTGAAGCTAGGTAAACACATGAGTAGAAGGGTGTGATCAGAAAAGCCTAGTCAGTCCAATATATCCTACATTGCATCTGTATTTTGCTTTATTGGACGTATAAAAAGCTCATAAATTTAATTCCAATATATTCAACACCAATAAACCTATTGAGAGAAAATCCCAGTTAAGTTTGTCCTCATATCTCAGCTTTGAGATGTGATAGGCTGAAAATAATCACACCCCTGTGTAAGTCAGGACCTGACTAATCAACATCGTGAGTTTGGAAGAAGTCTGAGACGGTCAAAAATTTAGTCTGAAAAAACACAAAGGGGTACCCCTTAGTGTTTTTTTGGGTGAAATATGTGACCTCCTCAGATCTTCTTCAAACCCACACCGTGTGTCAGAGTGGTCCTGACGAAGACAGTGGTGTGGTAATTTTTGCCCTACCACATCCCAAAGCTAAGATATAGGGACATGCTGTGCTGCATAAAATTAATAACTGAAAATTTCATGATGGGATTCCTACTTTCAGTGAAGCTAGGTAAACACATGAGTAGAAGGGTGTGATCAGAAAAGCCTAGTCAGTCCAATATATCCTACATTGCATCTGTATTTTGCTTTATTGGATGTATAAAAAGCTCATAAATTTAATTCCAATATATTCAACACCAATAAACCTATTGAGAGAAAATCCCAGTTAAGTTTCTCCTCATATCTCAGCTTTGGGATGAGATAGGCTAAAAATAATCACACCTTTGTGTAAGTCAGGACCTGCCTAATCAACATCGTGAGTTTGGAAGAAATCTGAGATGGTCAAAAATTTAGTCTGAAAAACCCCAAGGGGTACCCCTTAGTGTTTTTTTGGGTGAAATATGTGACCTCTTCAGATCTTGTTCAAACCCACACCGTGTGTCAGGGAGGTCCTGAGGAAGACAGTGGTGTGGTAATTTTTGCCCTACCACATCCCAAAGCTGAGATAAAAGGACATGTTGTGCTGCATAAAATGTATAACTGTAAATTTCATGATGGGATTCCTACTTCCAGTGAAGCTAGGTAAACACATGAGTAGAAGGGTGAGATCAGAAAAGCCTAGTCAGTCCAATATAGTCTACACTGCATCTGTATTTTGCTTTATTGGACATATAACAAGTTCATAAATTTTATTCCAATATATTCAACACCAATAAACCTATTGAGAGAAAATCCCAGTTACGTAAGTCGTCATATCTCAGCTTTGGGATGAGATAGGCTGAAAATAATCACACCCCTGTGTAAGTCAGGACCTGCTTAATCAACATCGTGAGTTTGGAAGAAGTCTGAGACGGTCAAAAATTTAGTCTGAAAAAACACAAAGGGGTACCCCTTAGTGTTTTTTTGGGTGAAATATGTGACCTCTTCAGATCTTGTTCAAACCCACACCGTGTGTCAGGGAGGTCCTGACAAAGACAGTGGTGTGTTAATTGTTGCCCTACCACATCCCAAAGCTAAGATATAGGGACATGTTGTGCTGCATAAAATGTATAACTGTAAATTTCATGATGGGATTCCTACTTCTAGTGAAGCTAGGTAAACACATGAGTAGAAGGGTGTGATCAGAAAAGCCTAGTCAGTCCAATATATCCTACATTGCATCTGTATTTTGCTTTATTGGACGTATAAAAAGCTCATAAATTTAATTCCAATATATTCAACACCAATAAACCTATTGAGAGAAAATCCCAGTTAAGTTTGTCCTCATATCTCAGCTTTGAGATGTGATAGGCTGAAAATAATCACACCCCTGTGTAAGTCAGGACCTGACTAATCAACATCGTGAGTTTGGAAGAAGTCTGAGACGGTCAAAAATTTAGTCTGAAAAAACACAAAGGGGTACCCCTTAGTGTTTTTTTGGGTGAAATATGTGACCTCTTCAGATCTTGTTCAAACCCACACCGTGTGTCAGGGAGGTCCTGACAAAGACAGTGGTGTGGTAATTGTTGCCCTACCACATCCCAAAGCTAAGATATAGGGACATGTTGTGCTGCATAAAATGTATAACTGTAAATTTCATGATGGGATTCCTACTTACAGTGAAGCTAGGTAAACACATGAGTAGAAGGGTGCGATCAGAAAAGCATAGTCAGTCCAATATATCCTACTTTGCATCTGTATTTTGCTTTATTGGATGTATAAAAAGCTCATAAATTTAATTCCAATATATTCAACACCAATAAACCTATTGAGAGAAAATCCCAGTTAAGTTTCTCCTCATATCTCAGCTTTGGGATGAGATAGGCTAAAAATAATCACACCTTTGTGTAAGTCAGGACCTGCCTAATCAACATCGTGAGTTTGGAAGAAATCTGAGATGGTCAAAAATTTAGTCTGAAAAACCCCAAGGGGTACCCCTTAGTGTTTTTTTGGGTGAAATATGTGACCTCTTCAGATCTTGTTCAAACCCACACCGTGTGTCAGGGAGGTCCTGACGAAGACAGTGGTGTGGTAGTTTTTGTTCTACCACATCCCAAAGCTAAGATATAGGGACATGTTGTGCTGCATAAAATGTATAACTGTAAATTTCATGATGGGATTCCTACTTCCAGTGAAGCTAGGTAAACACATGAGTAGAAGGGTGTGATCAGAAAAGCCTAGTCAGTCCAATATATCCTACATTGCATCTGTATTTTGCTTTATTGGACGTATAAAAAGCTCATAAATTTAATTCCAATATATTCAACACCAATAAACCTATTGAGAGAAAATCCCAGTTAAGTTTGTCCTCATATCTCAGCTTTGAGATGTGATAGGCTGAAAATAATCACACCCCTGTGTAAGTCAGGACCTGACTAATCAACATCGTGAGTTTGGAAGAAGTCTGAGACGGTCAAAAATTTAGTCTGAAAAAACACAAAGGGGTACCCCTTAGTGTTTTTTTGGGTGAAATATGTGACCTCTTCAGATCTTGTTCAAACCCACACCGTGTGTCAGGGAGGTCCTGACAAAGACAGTGGTGTGGTAATTGTTGCCCTACCACATCCCAAAGCTAAGATATAGGGACATGTTGTGCTGCATAAAATGTATAACTGTAAATTTCATGATGGGATTCCTACTTCCAGTGAAGCTAGGTAAACACATGAGTAGAAGGGTGTGATCAGAAAAGCCTAGTCAGTCCAATATATCCTACATTGCATCTGTATTTTGCTTTATTGGACGTATAACAAGTTCATAAATTTTATTCCAATATATTCAACACCAATAAACCTATTGAGAGAAAATCCCAGTTACAAAAGTCCTCATATCTCAGCTTTGGGATGATATAGGCTGAAAACAATCACACCCCTGTGTAAGCCAAGACCTGCTTAATCAACATCATGAGTTTTGAAGAAATCTGAGACGGTCACAAATTTAGCTTAAAAAAACACAAAGGGGTACCCCTTAGTGTTTTTTTGGGTGAAAAATGTGACCTCCTCAGATCTTCTTCGAACCCACACCGTGTGTCAGGGAGGTCCTGACGAAGACAGTGGTGTGGTAATTTTTGCCCTACCACATCCCAAAGCTTAGATAAAAGGACATGTTGTGCTGCATAAAATGTATAACTGTAAATTTCATGATGGGATTCCTACTTCCAGTGAAGCTAGGTAAACACATGAGTAGAAGGGTGAGATCAGAAAATCCTAGTCAGTCCAATATATCCTACACTGCATCTGTATTTTGCTATATTGGACGTATAACAAGCTCATAAATTTAATTCCAATATATTCAACAACAATAAACCTATTGAGAGAAAATCCCAGTTTCATTAGTCCTCATATCTCAGCTTTGGGATGAGATAGGCTGAAAATAATCACACCCCTGTGTAAGTCAGGACCTGCTTAATCAACATTATGAGTTTGGAAGTAATCTGAGACGGTCAAAAATTTAGATTAAAAAAACACAAAGGGGGTGAAAAATGTGACCTCCTCAGAACTTCTTCAAACCCACAACGTGTGTCAGGGAGGTCCTGACGAAGACAGTGGAGTGGTAATTGTTGCCCTACCACATCCCAAAGCTAAGATATAGGGACATGTTGTGCTGCATAAAATGTATAACTGTAAATTTCATGATGGGATTCCTACTTCCAGTGACGCTAGGTAAACACATGAGTAGAAGGGTGAGATCAGAAAAGCCTAGTCAGTCCAATATAGTCTACACTGCATCTGTATTTTGCTTTATTGGACGTATAACAAGTTCATAAATTTAGTTCCAATATATTCAACACCAATAAACCTACTGAGAGAAAATCCCAGTTACATTAGTCCTCATATCTCAGCTTTGGGATGATATAGGCTAAAAATAATCACACCCCTGTGTAAGCCAGGACCTGCTTAATCAACATCATGAGTTTGGAAGAAATCTGAGACGGTCAAAAATTTAACTTAAAAAAACACAAAGGGGTACCCCATAGCGTTTTTTTGGGTGAAAAATGTGACCTCCTCAGATCTTCTTCAAACCCTCACCGTGTGTCAGGGAGGTCCTGACGAAGACAGTGGTGTGGTAATTGTTGCCCTACCACATCCCAAAGCTGAGATAAAAGGACATGTTGTGCTGCATAAAATGTATATCTGTAAATTTCATGATGGGATTCCTACTTCCAGTGAAGCTAGGTAAACACATGAGTAGAAGGGTGAGATCAGAAAAGCCTAGTCAGTCCAATATAGTCTACACTGCATCTGTATTTTGCTTTATTGGACATATAACAAGTTCATAAATTTTATTCCAATATATTCAACACCAATAAACCTATTGAGAGAAAATCCCAGTTACGTAAGTCGTCATATCTCAGCTTTGGGATGAGATAGGCTGAAAATAATCACACCCCTGTGTAAGTCAGGACCTGCTTAATCAACATCGTGAGTTTGGAAGAAGTCTGAGACGGTCAAAAATTTAGTCTGAAAAAACACAAAGGGGTACCCCTTAGTGTTTTTTTGGGTGAAATATGTGACCTCTTCAGATCTTGTTCAAACCCACACCGTGTGTCAGGGAGGTCCTGACAAAGACAGTGGTGTGGTAATTGTTGCCCTACCACATCCCAAAGCTAAGATATAGGGACATGTTGTGCTGCATAAAATGTATAACTGTAAATTTCATGATGGGATTCCTACTTACAGTGAAGCTAGGTAAACACATGAGTAGAAGGGTGCGATCAGAAAAGCATAGTCAGTCCAATATATCCTACTTTGCATCTGTATTTTGCTTTATTGGACGTATAAAAAGCTCATAAATTTAATTCCAATATATTCAACACCAATAAACCTATTGAGAGAAAATCCCAGTTAAGTTTGTCCTCATATCTCAGCTTTGAGATGTGATAGGCTGAAAATAATCACACCCCTGTGTAAGTCAGGACCTGACTAATCAACATCGTGAGTTTGGAAGAAGTCTGAGACGGTCAAAAATTTAGTCTGAAAAAACACAAAGGGGTAACCCTTAGTGTTTTTTTGGGTGAAATATGTGACCTCTTCAGATCTTGTTCAAACCCACACCGTGTGTCAGGGAGGTCCTGACAAAGACAGTGGTGTGGTAATTGTTGCCCTACCACATCCCAAAGCTAAGATATAGGGACATGTTGTGCTGCATAAAATGTATAACTGTAAATTTCATGATGGGATTCCTACTTCCAGTGAAGCTAGGTAAACACATGAGTAGAAGGGTGTGATCAGAAAAGCCTAGTCAGTCCAATATATCCTACATTGCATCTGTATTTTGCTTTATTGGACGTATAACAAGTTCATAAATTTTATTCCAATATATTCAACACCAATAAACCTATTGAGAGAAAATCCCAGTTACAAAAGTCCTCATATCTCAGCTTTGGGATGATATAGGCTGAAAACAATCACACCCCTGTGTAAGCCAAGACCTGCTTAATCAACATCATGAGTTTTGAAGAAATCTGAGACGGTCACAAATTTAGCTTAAAAAAACACAAAGGGGTACCCCTTAGTGTTTTTTTGGGTGAAAAATGTGACCTCCTCAGATCTTCTTCGAACCCACACCGTGTGTCAGGGAGGTCCTGACGAAGACAGTGGTGTGGTAATTTTTGCCCTACCACATCCCAAAGCTTAGATAAAAGGACATGTTGTGCTGCATAAAATGTATAACTGTAAATTTCATGATGGGATTCCTACTTCCAGTGAAGCTAGGTAAACACATGAGTAGAAGGGTGAGATCAGAAAATCCTAGTCAGTCCAATATATCCTACACTGCATCTGTATTTTGCTATATTGGACGTATAACAAGCTCATAAATTTAATTCCAATATATTCAACAACAATAAACCTATTGAGAGAAAATCCCAGTTTCATTAGTCCTCATATCTCAGCTTTGGGATGAGATAGGCTGAAAATAATCACACCCCTATGTAAGTCAGGACCTGCTTAATCAACATTATGAGTTTGGAAGTAATCTGAGACGGTCAAAAATTTAGTTTAAAAAAACACAAAGGGGGTGAAAAATGTGACCTCCTCAGAACTTCTTCAAACCCACAACGTGTGTCAGGGAGGTCCTGACGAAGACAGTGGAGTGGTAATTGTTGCCCTACCACATCCCAAAGCTAAGATATAGGGACATGTTGTGCTGCATAAAATGTATAACTGTAAATTTCATGATGGGATTCCTACTTCCAGTGACGCTAGGTAAACACATGAGTAGAAGGGTGAGATCAGAAAAGCCTAGTCAGTCCAATATAGTCTACACTGCATCTGTATTTTGCTTTATTGGACGTATAACAAGTTCATAAATTTAGTTCCAATATATTCAACACCAATAAACCTACTGAGAGAAAATCCCAGTTACATTAGTCCTCATATCTCAGCTTTGGGATGATATAGGCTAAAAATAATCACACCCCTGTGTAAGCCAGGACCTGCTTAATCAACATCATGAGTTTGGAAGAAATCTGAGACGGTCAAAAATTTAACTTAAAAAAACACAAAGGGGTACCCCATAGCGTTTTTTTGGGTGAAAAATGTGACCTCCTCAGATCTTCTTCAAACCCTCACCGTGTGTCAGGGAGGTCCTGACGAAGACAGTGGTGTGGTAATTTTTGCCCTACCACATCCCAAAGCTGAGATAAAAGGACATGTTGTGCTGCATAAAATGTATATCTGTAAATTTCATGATGGGATTCCTACTTCCAGTGAAGCTAGGTAAACACATGAGTAGAAGGGTGAGATCAGAAAAGCCTAGTCAGTCCAATATAGTCTACACTGCATCTGTATTTTGCTTTATTGGACATATAACAAGTTCATAAATTTTATTCCAATATATTCAACACCAATAAACCTATTGAGAGAAAATCCCAGTTACGTAAGTCGTCATATCTCAGCTTTGGGATGAGATAGGCTGAAAATAATCACACCCCTGTGTAAGTCAGGACCTGCTTAATCAACATCGTGAGTTTGGAAGAAGTCTGAGACGGTCAAAAATTTAGTCTGAAAAAACACAAAGGGGTACCCCTTAGTGTTTTTTTGGGTGAAATATGTGACCTCTTCAGATCTTGTTCAAACCCACACCGTGTGTCAGGGAGGTCCTGACAAAGACAGTGGTGTGGTAATTGTTGCCCTACCACATCCCAAAGCTAAGATATAGGGACATGTTGTGCTGCATAAAATGTATAACTGTAAATTTCATGATGGGATTCCTACTTACAGTGAAGCTAGGTAAACACATGAGTAGAAGGGTGCGATCAGAAAAGCATAGTCAGTCCAATATATCCTACTTTGCATCTGTATTTTGCTTTATTGGATGTATAAAAAGCTCATAAATTTAATTCCAATATATTCAACACCAATAAACCTATTGAGAGAAAATCCCAGTTAAGTTTCTCCTCATATCTCAGCTTTGGGATGAGATAGGCTAAAAATAATCACACCTTTGTGTAAGTCAGGACCTGCCTAATCAACATCGTGAGTTTGGAAGAAATCTGAGATGGTCAAAAATTTAGTCTGAAAAACCCCAAGGGGTACCCCTTAGTGTTTTTTTGGGTGAAATATGTGACCTCTTCAGATCTTGTTCAAACCCACACCGTGTGTCAGGGAGGTCCTGACGAAGACAGTGGTGTGGTAGTTTTTGTTCTACCACATCCCAAAGCTAAGATATAGGGACATGTTGTGCTGCATAAAATGTATAACTGTAAATTTCATGATGGGATTCCTACTTCCAGTGAAGCTAGGTAAACACATGAGTAGAAGGGTGTGATCAGAAAAGCCTAGTCAGTCCAATATATCCTACATTGCATCTGTATTTTGCTTTATTGGACGTATAAAAAGCTCATAAATTTAATTCCAATATATTCAACACCAATAAACCTATTGAGAGAAAATCCCAGTTAAGTTTGTCCTCATATCTCAGCTTTGAGATGTGATAGGCTGAAAATAATCACACCCCTGTGTAAGTCAGGACCTGACTAATCAACATCGTGAGTTTGGAAGAAGTCTGAGACGGTCAAAAATTTAGTCTGAAAAAACACAAAGGGGTACCCCTTAGTGTTTTTTTGGGTGAAATATGTGACCTCTTCAGATCTTGTTCAAACCCACACCGTGTGTCAGGGAGGTCCTGACAAAGACAGTGGTGTGGTAATTGTTGCCCTACCACATCCCAAAGCTAAGATATAGGGACATGTTGTGCTGCATAAAATGTATAACTGTAAATTTCATGATGGGATTCCTACTTCCAGTGAAGCTAGGTAAACACATGAGTAGAAGGGTGTGATCAGAAAAGCCTAGTCAGTCCAATATATCCTACATTGCATCTGTATTTTGCTTTATTGGACGTATAACAAGTTCATAAATTTTATTCCAATATATTCAACACCAATAAACCTATTGAGAGAAAATCCCAGTTACAAAAGTCCTCATATCTCAGCTTTGGGATGATATAGGCTGAAAACAATCACACCCCTGTGTAAGCCAAGACCTGCTTAATCAACATCATGAGTTTTGAAGAAATCTGAGACGGTCACAAATTTAGCTTAAAAAAACACAAAGGGGTACCCCTTAGTGTTTTTTTGGGTGAAAAATGTGACCTCCTCAGATCTTCTTCGAACCCACACCGTGTGTCAGGGAGGTCCTGACGAAGACAGTGGTGTGGTAATTTTTGCCCTACCACATCCCAAAGCTTAGATAAAAGGACATGTTGTGCTGCATAAAATGTATAACTGTAAATTTCATGATGGGATTCCTACTTCCAGTGAAGCTAGGTAAACACATGAGTAGAAGGGTGAGATCAGAAAATCCTAGTCAGTCCAATATATCCTACACTGCATCTGTATTTTGCTATATTGGACGTATAACAAGCTCATAAATTTAATTCCAATATATTCAACAACAATAAACCTATTGAGAGAAAATCCCAGTTTCATTAGTCCTCATATCTCAGCTTTGGGATGAGATAGGCTGAAAATAATCACACCCCTGTGTAAGTCAGGACCTGCTTAATCAACATTATGAGTTTGGAAGTAATCTGAGACGGTCAAAAATTTAGATTAAAAAAACACAAAGGGGGTGAAAAATGTGACCTCCTCAGAACTTCTTCAAACCCACAACGTGTGTCAGGGAGGTCCTGACGAAGACAGTGGAGTGGTAATTGTTGCCCTACCACATCCCAAAGCTAAGATATAGGGACATGTTGTGCTGCATAAAATGTATAACTGTAAATTTCATGATGGGATTCCTACTTCCAGTGACGCTAGGTAAACACATGAGTAGAAGGGTGAGATCAGAAAAGCCTAGTCAGTCCAATATAGTCTACACTGCATCTGTATTTTGCTTTATTGGACGTATAACAAGTTCATAAATTTAGTTCCAATATATTCAACACCAATAAACCTACTGAGAGAAAATCCCAGTTACATTAGTCCTCATATCTCAGCTTTGGGATGATATAGGCTAAAAATAATCACACCCCTGTGTAAGCCAGGACCTGCTTAATCAACATCATGAGTTTGGAAGAAATCTGAGACGGTCAAAAATTTAACTTAAAAAAACACAAAGGGGTACCCCATAGCGTTTTTTTGGGTGAAAAATGTGACCTCCTCAGATCTTCTTCAAACCCTCACCGTGTGTCAGGGAGGTCCTGACGAAGACAGTGGTGTGGTAATTGTTGCCCTACCACATCCCAAAGCTGAGATAAAAGGACATGTTGTGCTGCATAAAATGTATATCTGTAAATTTCATGATGGGATTCCTACTTCCAGTGAAGCTAGGTAAACACATGAGTAGAAGGGTGAGATCAGAAAAGCCTAGTCAGTCCAATATAGTCTACACTGCATCTGTATTTTGCTTTATTGGACATATAACAAGTTCATAAATTTTATTCCAATATATTCAACACCAATAAACCTATTGAGAGAAAATCCCAGTTACGTAAGTCGTCATATCTCAGCTTTGGGATGAGATAGGCTGAAAATAATCACACCCCTGTGTAAGTCAGGACCTGCTTAATCAACATCGTGAGTTTGGAAGAAGTCTGAGACGGTCAAAAATTTAGTCTGAAAAAACACAAAGGGGTACCCCTTAGTGTTTTTTTGGGTGAAATATGTGACCTCTTCAGATCTTGTTCAAACCCACACCGTGTGTCAGGGAGGTCCTGACAAAGACAGTGGTGTGGTAATTGTTGCCCTACCACATCCCAAAGCTAAGATATAGGGACATGTTGTGCTGCATAAAATGTATAACTGTAAATTTCATGATGGGATTCCTACTTACAGTGAAGCTAGGTAAACACATGAGTAGAAGGGTGCGATCAGAAAAGCATAGTCAGTCCAATATATCCTACTTTGCATCTGTATTTTGCTTTATTGGACGTATAAAAAGCTCATAAATTTAATTCCAATATATTCAACACCAATAAACCTATTGAGAGAAAATCCCAGTTAAGTTTGTCCTCATATCTCAGCTTTGAGATGTGATAGGCTGAAAATAATCACACCCCTGTGTAAGTCAGGACCTGACTAATCAACATCGTGAGTTTGGAAGAAGTCTGAGACGGTCAAAAATTTAGTCTGAAAAAACACAAAGGGGTAACCCTTAGTGTTTTTTTGGGTGAAATATGTGACCTCTTCAGATCTTGTTCAAACCCACACCGTGTGTCAGGGAGGTCCTGACAAAGACAGTGGTGTGGTAATTGTTGCCCTACCACATCCCAAAGCTAAGATATAGGGACATGTTGTGCTGCATAAAATGTATAACTGTAAATTTCATGATGGGATTCCTACTTCCAGTGAAGCTAGGTAAACACATGAGTAGAAGGGTGTGATCAGAAAAGCCTAGTCAGTCCAATATATCCTACATTGCATCTGTATTTTGCTTTATTGGACGTATAACAAGTTCATAAATTTTATTCCAATATATTCAACACCAATAAACCTATTGAGAGAAAATCCCAGTTACAAAAGTCCTCATATCTCAGCTTTGGGATGATATAGGCTGAAAACAATCACACCCCTGTGTAAGCCAAGACCTGCTTAATCAACATCATGAGTTTTGAAGAAATCTGAGACGGTCACAAATTTAGCTTAAAAAAACACAAAGGGGTACCCCTTAGTGTTTTTTTGGGTGAAAAATGTGACCTCCTCAGATCTTCTTCGAACCCACACCGTGTGTCAGGGAGGTCCTGACGAAGACAGTGGTGTGGTAATTTTTGCCCTACCACATCCCAAAGCTTAGATAAAAGGACATGTTGTGCTGCATAAAATGTATAACTGTAAATTTCATGATGGGATTCCTACTTCCAGTGAAGCTAGGTAAACACATGAGTAGAAGGGTGAGATCAGAAAATCCTAGTCAGTCCAATATATCCTACACTGCATCTGTATTTTGCTATATTGGACGTATAACAAGCTCATAAATTTAATTCCAATATATTCAACAACAATAAACCTATTGAGAGAAAATCCCAGTTTCATTAGTCCTCATATCTCAGCTTTGGGATGAGATAGGCTGAAAATAATCACACCCCTATGTAAGTCAGGACCTGCTTAATCAACATTATGAGTTTGGAAGTAATCTGAGACGGTCAAAAATTTAGTTTAAAAAAACACAAAGGGGGTGAAAAATGTGACCTCCTCAGAACTTCTTCAAACCCACAACGTGTGTCAGGGAGGTCCTGACGAAGACAGTGGAGTGGTAATTGTTGCCCTACCACATCCCAAAGCTAAGATATAGGGACATGTTGTGCTGCATAAAATGTATAACTGTAAATTTCATGATGGGATTCCTACTTCCAGTGACGCTAGGTAAACACATGAGTAGAAGGGTGAGATCAGAAAAGCCTAGTCAGTCCAATATAGTCTACACTGCATCTGTATTTTGCTTTATTGGACGTATAACAAGTTCATAAATTTAGTTCCAATATATTCAACACCAATAAACCTACTGAGAGAAAATCCCAGTTACATTAGTCCTCATATCTCAGCTTTGGGATGATATAGGCTAAAAATAATCACACCCCTGTGTAAGCCAGGACCTGCTTAATCAACATCATGAGTTTGGAAGAAATCTGAGACGGTCAAAAATTTAACTTAAAAAAACACAAAGGGGTACCCCATAGCGTTTTTTTGGGTGAAAAATGTGACCTCCTCAGATCTTCTTCAAACCCTCACCGTGTGTCAGGGAGGTCCTGACGAAGACAGTGGTGTGGTAATTTTTGCCCTACCACATCCCAAAGCTGAGATAAAAGGACATGTTGTGCTGCATAAAATGTATATCTGTAAATTTCATGATGGGATTCCTACTTCCAGTGAAGCTAGGTAAACACATGAGTAGAAGGGTGAGATCAGAAAAGCCTAGTCAGTCCAATATAGTCTACACTGCATCTGTATTTTGCTTTATTGGACATATAACAAGTTCATAAATTTTATTCCAATATATTCAACACCAATAAACCTATTGAGAGAAAATCCCAGTTAAGTTTGTCCTCATATCTCAGCTTTGGGATGAGATAGGCTAAAAATAATCACACCTTTGTGTAAGTCAGGACCTGCCTAATCAACATCGTGAGTTTGGAAGAAATCTGAGATGGTCAAAAGTTTAGTCTAAAATAACACAAAGGGGTACCCCTTAGTGTTTTTTTGGGTGAAATCTGTGACCTCTTCAGATATTCTTCAAACCCACACCGTGTGTCAGAGAGGTCCTGACGAAGACAGTGGTGTGGTAATTGTTGCCCTACCACATCCCAAAGCTAAGATATAGGGACATGTTGTGCTGCATAAAATGTATAACTGTAAATTTCATGATGGGATTCCTACTTCCAGTGAAGCTAGGTAAACACATGAGTAGAAGGGTGTGATCAGAAAAGCCTAGTCAGTCCAATATATCCTACATTGCATCTGTATTTTGCTTTATTGGACGTATAAAAAGCTCATAAATTTAATTCCAATATATTCAACACCAATAAACCTATTGAGAGAAAATCCCAGTTAAGTTAGTCCTCATATCTCAGCTTTGGGATGAGATAGGCTGAAAATAATTACAACTTTTTGTAAGTCAGGACATGCCTAATCAACATCGTGAGTTTGGAAGAAATCTAAGACGGTCAAAAATTTAGTCTAAAAAAACACAAAGGGGTACCCCTTAGTGTTTTTTTGGGTGAAATATGTGACCTCCTCAGCTCTTCTTCAAGCCCACACCGTGTGTCAGGGAGGTCATGCCGAAGATAGTGGTGTAGTAATTTTTGCCCTACCACATCCCAAAGCTAAGATATAGGGACATGCTGTGCTGCATAAAATGTATAACTGTAAATTTCATGTTGGGATTCCTACTTCCAGTGAAGCTAGGTAAACACATGAGTAGAAGGGTGCGATCAGAAAAGCCTAGTCAGTCCAATATATCCTACATTGCATCTGTATTTTGCTTTATTGGACATATAACAAGCTCATGAATTTAATTCCAATATATTCAACACCAATAAACCTATTGAGAGAAAATCCCAGTTACGTTAGACCTCATATCTCAGCTTTGGGATGAGATAGGCTGAAAATATCCACACCCCTGTGTAAGTCAGGACCTGCTTAATCAACATTGTGAGTTTGGAAGAAATCTGAGACGGTCAAAAATTTAGTAATATGTGACCTCCTCAACTCTTCTTCAAACCCACACCGTGTGTCAGGGAGGTCATGACGAAGATAGTGATGTAGTAATTTTTGCCCTACCACATCCCAAAGCTAAGATATAGGGACATGTTGTGCTGCATAAAATGTATAACTGTAAATTTCATGAGGGGATTCCTACTTCCAGTGAAGCTAGGTAAACACATGAGTAGAAGGGTGCGATCAGAAAAGCCTAGTCAGTCCAATATATCCTACATTGCATCTGTATTTTGCTTTATTGGATGTATAACAAGCTCATGAATTTAATTCCAATATATTCAACACCAATAAACCTATTGAGAGAAAATCCCAGTTAAGTTTGTCCTCATATCTCAGCTTTGGGATGAGATAGGCTAAAAATAATCACACCTTTGTGTAAGTCAGGACCTGCCTAATCAACATCGTGAGTTTGGAAGAAATCTGAGATGGTCAAAAATTTAGTCTGAAAAAACACAAAGGGGTACCCCTTAGTGTTTTTTTGGGTGAAATATGTGACCTCTTCAGATCTTCTTCAAACCCACACCGCGTGTCAGAGAGGTCCTGACGAAGACAGTGGTGTGGTAGCTGTTGCCCTACCACATCCCAAAGCTAAGATATAGGGACATGTTGTGCTGCATAAAATGCATAACTGTAAATTTCATGATGGGATTCCTACTTCCAGTTAAGTTGGTAAACACATGAGTAGAAGGGTGCGATCAGAAAAGCCTAGTCAGTCCAATATATCCTACATTGCATCTGTATTTTGCTTTATTGGACGTATAAAAAGATCATAATTTTAATTCCAATATATTCAACACCAATAAACCTATTGAGAGAAAATCCCAGTTAAGTTTGTCCTCATATCTCAGCTTTGGGATGAGATAGGCTGAAAATAATCACACCTTTGTGTAAGTCAGGACCTGCCTAATCAACATCGTGAGTTTGAAAGAAATCTGAGATGGTCAAAAATTTAGTCTGAAAAAACACAAAGGGGTACCCCTTAGTGTTTTTTTTTGGTTAAAAATGTGACCTCCTCAGCTCTTCTTCAAACCCACACCATGTGTCAGAGAGGTCCTGACGAAGACAGTGGTGTGGTAATTGTTGCCCTACCACATCCCAAAGCTAAGATATAGGGACATGTTGTGCTGCATAAAATGTATAACTGTAAATTTCATGATGGGATTCCTACTTCCAGTGAAGCTAGGTAAACACATGAGTAGAAGGGTGCGATCAGAAAAGCCTAGTCAGTCCAATATATCCTACATTGCATCTGTATTTTGCTTTATTGGACGTATACAAAGCTCATAAATTTAATTCCAATATATTCAACACCAATAAACCTATTGAGAGAAAATCCCAGTTAAGTTTGTCCTCATATCTCAGCTTTGGGATGAGATAGGCTAAAAATAATCACACCTTTGTGTAAGTCAGGACCTGCCTAATCAACATCGTGAGTTTGGAAGAAATCTGAGATGGTCAAAAATTTAGTCTGAAAAAAAGTACCCCTTAGTGTTTTTTTGGGTGAAATATGTGACCTCTTCAGATCTTCTTCAAACCCACACCGCGTGTCAGAGAGGTCCTGACGAAGACAGTGGTGTGGTAACTGTTGCCCTACCACATCCCAAAGCTAAGATATAGGGACATGTTGTGCTGCATAAAATGTATAACTGTAAATTTCATGAGGGGATTCCTACTTCCAGTGAAGCTAGGTAAACACATGAGTAGAAGGGTGCGATCAGAAAAGCCTAGTCAGTCCAATATATCCTACATTGCATCTGTATTTTGCTTTATTGGATGTATAACAAGCTCATGAATTTAATTCCAATATATTCAACATCAATAAACCTATTGAGAGAAAATCCCAGTTAAGTTTGTCCTCATATCTCAGCTTTGGGATGAGATAGGCTAAAAATAATCACACCTTTGTGTAAGTCAGGACCTGCCTAATCAACATCGTGAGTTTGGAAGAAATCTGAGATGGTCAAAAATTTAGTCTAAAAAAACACAAAGGGGTACCCCTTAGTGTTTTTTTGGGTGAAATATGTGACCTCTTCAAATCTTGTTCAAACCCACACCGTGTGTCAGGGAGGTCCTGACGAAGACAGTGGTGTGGTAATTTTTGTCCTACCACATCCCAAAGCTAAGATATAGGGACATGCTGTGCTGCATAAAATTAATAACTGTAAAATTCATGATGGGATTCCTACTTCCAGTGAAGCTAGGTAAACACATGAGTAGAAGGGTGCGATCAGAAAAGCCTAGTCAGTCCAATATATCCTACATTGCATCTGTATTTTGCTTTATTGGACGTATAACAAGCTCATAAATTTAATTCCAATATATTCAACACCAATAAACCTATTGAGAGAAAATCCCAGTTAAGTTTGTCCTCATATCTCAGCTTTGGGATGAGATAGGCTAAAAATAATCACACCTTTGTGTAAGTCAGGACCTGCCTAATCAACATCGTGAGTTTGGAAGAAATCTGAGATGGTCAAAAATTTAGTCTGAAAAAACACAAAGGGGTACCCCTTAGTGTTTTTTTGGGTGAAATATGTGACCTCTTCAGATCTTCTTCAAACCCACACCGCGTGTCAGAGAGGTCCTGACGAAGACAGTGGTGTGGTAACTGTTGCCCTACCACATCCCAAAGCTAAGATATAGGGACATGTTGTGCTGCATAAAATGCATAACTGTAAATTTCATGATGGGATTCCTACTTCCAGTTAAGTTGGTAAACACATGAGTAGAAGGGTGCGATCAGAAAAGCCTAGTCAGTCCAATATATCCTACATTGCATCTGTATTTTGCTTTATTGGACGTATAAAAAGATCATAATTTTAATTCCAATATATTCAACACCAATAAACCTATTGAGAGAAAATCCCAGTTAAGTTTGTCCTCATATCTCAGCTTTGGGATGAGATAGGCTGAAAATAATCACACCTTTGTGTAAGTCAGGACCTGCCTAATCAACATCGTGAGTTTGAAAGAAATCTGAGATGGTCAAAAATTTAGTCTGAAAAAACACAAAGGGGTACCCCTTAGTGTTTTTTTTTGGTTAAAAATGTGACCTCCTCAGCTCTTCTTCAAACCCACACCATGTGTCAGGGAGGTCCTGACGAAGACAGTGGTGTGGTAATTTTTGTCCTACCACATCCCAAAGCTAAGATATAGGGACATGCTGTGCTGCATAAAATTAATAACTGTAAAATTCATGATGGGATTCCTACTTCCAGTGAAGCTAGGTAAACACATGAGTAGAAGGGTGCGATCAGAAAAGCCTAGTCAGTCCAATATATCCTACATTGCATCTGTATTTTGCTTTATTGGACGTATAACAAGCTCATAAATTTAATTCCAATATATTCAACACCAATAAACCTATTGAGAGAAAATCCCAGTTAAGTTTGTCCTCATATCTCAGCTTTGGGATTAGATAGGCTGAAAATAATCACACCTTTGTGTAAGTCAGGACCTGCCTAATCAACATCGTGAGTTTGAAAGAAATCTGAGATGGTCAAAAATTTAGTCTGAAAAAACACAAAGGGGTACCCCTTAGTGTTTTTTTTTGGTTAAAAATGTGACCTCCTCAGCTCTTCTTCAAACCCACACCATGTGTCAGAGAGGTCCTGACGAAGACAGTGGTGTGGTAATTGTTGCCCTACCACATCCCAAAGCTAAGATATAGGGACATGTTGTGCTGCATAAAATGTATAACTGTAAATTTCATGATGGGATTCCTACTTCCAGTGAAGCTAGGTAAACACATGAGTAGAAGGGTGCGATCAGAAATGCCTAGTCAGTCCAATATATCCTACATTGCATCTGTATTTTGCTTTATTGGACGTATACAAAGCTCATAAATTTAATTCCAATATATTCAACACCAATAAACCTATTGAGAGAAAATCCCAGTTAAGTTTGTCCTCATATCTCAGCTTTGGGATGAGATAGGCTAAAAATAATCACACCTTTGTGTAAGTCAGGACCTGCCTAATCAACATCGTGAGTTTGGAAGAAATCTGAGATGGTCAAAAATTTAGTCTGAAAAAACACAAAGGGGTACCCCTTAGTGTTTTTTTGGGTGAAATATGTGACCTCTTCAGATCTTCTTCAAACCCACACCGCGTGTCAGAGAGGTCCTGACGAAGACAGTGGTGTGGTAACTGTTGCCCTACCACATCCCAAAGCTAAGATATAGGGACATGTTGTGCTGCATAAAATGCATAACTGTAAATTTCATGATGGGATTCCTACTTCCAGTTAAGTTGGTAAACACATGAGTAGAAGGGTGCGATCAGAAAAGCCTAGTCAGTCCAATATATCCTACATTGCATCTGTATTTTGCTTTATTGGACGTATAAAAAGCTCATAAATTGAATTCCAATATATTCAACACCAATAAACCTATTGAGAGAAAATCCCAGTTAAGTTTGTCCTCATATCTCAGCTTTGGGATGAGATAGGCTGAAAATAATCACACCTTTGTGTAAGTCAGGACCTGCCTAATCAACATCGTGAGTTTGGAAGAAATCTGAGATGGTCAAAAATTTAGTCTAAAATAACACAAAGGGGTACCCCTTAGTGTTTTTTTGGGTGAAATCTGTGACCTCTTCAGATCTTCTTCAAACCCACACCGTGTGTCAGAGAGATCCTGACGAAGACAGTGGTGTGGTAATTGTTGCCCTACCACATCCCAGAGCTGAGATATAGGGACATGTTGTGCTGCATAAAATGTATAACTGTAAATTTCATGATGGGATTCCTACTTCCAGTGAAGCTAGGTAAACACATGAGTAGAAGGGTGCGATCAGAAAAGCCTAGTCAGTCCAATATATCCTACATTGCATCTGTATTTTGCTTTATTGGACGTATAAAAAGCTCATAAATTTAATTCCAATATATTCAACACCAATAAACCTATTGAGAGAAAATCCCAGTTAAGTTTGTCCTCATATCTCAGCTTTGGGATGAGATAGGCTAAAAATAATCACACCTTTGTGTAAGTCAGGACCTGCCTAATCAACATCGTGAGTTTGGAAGAAATCTGAGACGGTCAAAAATTTAGTCTAAAAAAACACAAAGGGGTACCCCTAAGTGTTTTTTTGGGTGAAATATGTGACCTCTTCAGATATTCTTCAAACCCACACCGTGTGTCAGAGAGGTCCTGACGAAGACAGTGGTGTGGTAATTGTTGCCCTACCACATCCCAAAGCTAAGATATAGGGACATGTTGTGCTGCATAAAATGTATAACTGTAAATTTCATGAGGGGATTCCTACTTCCAGTGAAGCTAGGTAAACACATGAGTAGAAGGGTGCAATCAGAAAAGCCTAGTCAGTCCAATATATCCTACATTGCATCTGTATTTTGCTTTATTGGATGTATAACAAGCTCATGAATTTAATTCCAATATATTCAACATCAATAAACCTATTGAGAGAAAATCCCAGTTAAGTTTGTCCTCATATCTCAGCTTTGGGATGAGATAGGCTAAAAATAATCACACCTTTGTGTAAGTCAGGACCTGCCTAATCAACATCGTGAGTTTGGAAGAAATCTGAGATGGTCAAAAATTTAGTCTAAAAAAACACAAAGGGGTACCCCTTAGTGTTTTTTTGGGTGAAATATGTGACCTCTTCAAATCTTGTTCAAACCCACACCGTGTGTCAGGGAGGTCCTGACGAAGACAGTGGTGTGGTAATTTTTGTCCAACCACATCCCAAAGCTAAGATATAGGGACATGCTGTGCTGCATAAAATTAATAACTGTAAAATTCATGATGGGATTCCTACTTCCAGTGAAGCTAGGTAAACACATGAGTAGAAGGGTGCGATCAGAAAAGCCTAGTCAGTCCAATATATCCTACTTTGCATCTGTATTTTGCTTTATTGGATGTATAACAAGCTCATAAATTTAATTCCAATATATTCAACACCAATAAACCTATTGAGAGAAAATCCCAGTTAAGTTTGTCCTCATATCTCAGCTTTGGGATTAGATAGGCTGAAAATAATCACACCTTTGTGTAAGTCAGGACCTGCCTAATCAACATCGTGAGTTTGAAAGAAATCTGAGATGGTCAAAAATTTAGTCTGAAAAAACACAAAGGGGTACCCCTTAGTGTTTTTTTTTGGTTAAAAATGTGACCTCCTCAGCTCTTCTTCAAACCCACACCATGTGTCAGAGAGGTCCTGACGAAGACAGTGGTGTGGTAATTGTTGCCCTACCACATCCCAAAGCTAAGATATAGGGACATGTTGTGCTGCATAAAATGTATAACTGTAAATTTCATGATGGGATTCCTACTTCCAGTGAAGCTAGGTAAACACATGAGTAGAAGGGTGCGTTCAGAAAAGCATAGTCAGTCCAATATATCCTACTTTGCATCTATATTTTGCTTTATTGGACGTATAAAAAGCTCATGAATTTAATTCCAATATATTCAACACCAATAAACCTATTGAGAGAAAATCCCGGTTACATTAGACCTCATATCTCAGCTTTGGGATGAGATAGGCTGAAAATAATCACACCCCTGTGTAAGTCAGGACCTGCCTAATCAACATCGTGAGTTTGGAAGAAATCTGAGATGGTCAAAAATTTAGTCTGAAAAAACACAAAGGGGTACCCCTTAGTGTTTTTTTGGGTGAAATATGTGACCTCTTCAGATCTTCTTCAAACCCACACCGCGTGTCAGAGAGGTCCTGACGAAGACAGTGGTGTGGTAACTGTTGCCCTACCACATCCCAAAGCTAAGATATAGGGACATGTTGTGCTGCATAAAATGCATAACTGTAAATTTCATGATGGGATTCCTACTTCCAGTGAAGCTAGGTAAACACATGAGTAGAAGGGTGCGATCAGAAAAGCCTAGTCAGTCCAATATATCCTACATTGCATCTGTATTTTGCTTTATTGGACGTATAAAAAGATCATAATTTTAATTTTAATATATTCAACACCAATAAACCTATTGAGAGAAAATCCCAGTTAAGTTTGTCCTCATATCTCAGCTTTGGGATGAGATAGGCTGAAAATAATCACACCTTTGTGTAAGTCAGGACCTGCCTAATCAACATCGTGAGTTTGGAAGAAATCTGAGATGGTCAAAAATTTAGTCTAAAATAACACAAAGGGGTACCCCTTAGTGTTTTTTTGGGTGAAATCTGTGACCTCTTCAGATCTTCTTCAAACCCACACCGTGTGTCAGAGAGATCCTGACGAAGACAGTGGTGTGGTAATTGTTGCCCTACCACATCCCAGAGCTGAGATATAGGGACATGTTGTGCTGCATAAAATGTATAACTGTAAGTTTCATGATGGGATTCCTACTTCCAGTGAAGCTAGGTAAACACATGAGTAGAAGGGTGTGATCAGAAAAGCCTAGTCAGTCCAATATATCCTACATTGCATTTCTATTTTGCTTTATTGGACGTATAAAAAGCTCATAAATTTAATTCCAATATATTCAACACCAATAAACCTATTGAGAGAAAATCCCAGTTAAGTTTGTCCTCATATCTCAGCTTTGGGATGAGATAGGCTAAAAATATTCACACCTTTGTGTAAGTCAGGACCTGCCTAATCAACATCGTGAGTTTGGAAGAAATCTGAGATGGTCAAAAATTTAGTCTGAAAAAACACAAAGGGGTACCCCTTAGTGTTTTTTTGGGTGAAATATGTGACCTCTTCAAATCTTGTTCAAACCCACACCGTGTGTCAGGGAGGTCCTGACGAAGACAGTGGTGTGGTAATTTTTGTCCTACCACATCCCAAAGCTTAGATATAGGGACATGCTGTGCTGCATAAAATTAATAACTGTAAATTTCATGATGGGATTCCTACTTCCAGTGAAGCTGGGTAAACACATGAGTAGAAGGGTGCGATCAGAAAAGCCTAGTCAGTCCAATATATCCTACATTGCATCTGTATTTTGCTTTATTGGACGTATAACAATCTCATAAATTTAATTCCAATATATTCAACACCAATAAACCTATTGAGAGAAAATCCCAGTTAAGTTTGTCCTCATATCTCAGCTTTGGGATGAGATAGGCTGAAAATATTCACACCTTTGTGTAAGTCAGGACCTGCCTAATCAACATCGTGAGTTTGGAAGAAATCTGAGATGGTCAAAAATTTAGTCTAAAAAAACACAAAGGGGTACCCCTTAGTGTTTTTTTTGGTTAAAAATGTGACCTCCTCAGCTCTTCTTCAAACCCACACCATGTGTCAGAGAGGTCCTGACGAAGACAGTGGTGTGGTAATTTTTGTCCTACCACATCCCAAAGCTAAGATATAGGGACATGCTATGCTGCATAAAATTAATAACTGTAAATTTCATGATGGGATTCCTACTTCCAGTGAAGCTAGGTAAACACATGAGTAGAAGGGTGCGATCAGAAAAGCCTAGTCAGTCCAATATATCCTACATTGCATCTGTATTTTGCTTTATTGGACGTATAACAAGCTCATAAATTTAATTCCAATATATTCAACACCAATAAACCTATTGAGAGAAAATCCCAGTTAAGTTAGTCCTCATATCTCAGCTTTGGGATGAGATAGGCTAAAAATAATCACACCTTTGTGTAAGTCAGGACCTGCCTAATCAACATCGTGAGTTTGGAAGAAATCTGAGATGGTCAAAAATTTAGTCTAAAAAAACACAAAGGGGTACCCCTTAGTGTTTTCTTGGGTGAAATATGTGACCTCCTCAGCTCTTCTTCAAACCCACACCGTGTGTCAGAGAGGTCCTGACGAAGACAGTGGTGTGGTAATTGTTGCCCTACCACATCCCAAAGCTAAGATATAGGGACATGTTGTGCTGCATAAAATGTATAACTGTAAATTTCATGATGGGATTCCTACTTCCAGTGAAGCTAGGTAAACACATGAGTAGAAGGGTGCGATCAGAAAAGCCTTGTCAGTCCAATATATCCTACATTGCATCTGTATTTTGCTTTATTGGACGTATAAAAAGCTCATAAATTTAATTCCAATATATTCAACACCAATAAACCTATTGAGAGAAAATCCCAGTTAAGTTTGTCCTCATATCTCAGCTTTGGGATGAGATAGGCTAAAAATAATCACACCTTTGTGTAAGTCAGGACCTGCCTAATCAACATCGTGAGTTTGGAAGAAATCTGAGATGGTCAAAAATTTAGTCTGAAAAAACACAAAGGGGTACCCCTTAGTGTTTTTTTGGGTGAAATATGTGACCTCTTCAGATCTTCTTCAAACCCACACCGCGTGTCAGAGAGGTCCTGACGAAGACAGTGGTGTGGTAACTGTTGCCCTACCACATCCCAAAGCTAAGATATAGGGACATGTTGTGCTGCATAAAATGCATAACTGTAAATTTCATGATGGGATTCCTACTTCCAGTTAAGTTGGTAAACACATGAGTAGAAGGGTGCGATCAGAAAATCCTAGTCAGTCCAATATATCCTACATTGCATCTGTATTTTGCTTTATTGGACGTATAAAAATATCATAATTTTAATTCCAATATATTCAACACCAATAAACCTACTGAGAGAAAATCCCAGTTTAGTTTGTCCTCATATCTCAGCTTTGGGATGAGATAGGCTGAAAATAATCACACCTTTGTGTAAGTCAGGACCTGCCTAATCAACATCGTGAGTTTGGAAGAAATCTGAGATGGTCAAAAATTTAGTCTAAAATAACACAAAGGGGTACCCCTTAGTGTTTTTTTGGGTGAAATCTGTGACCTCTTCAGATCTTCTTCAAACCCACACCGTGTGTCAGAGAGATCCTGACGAAGACAGTGGTGTGGTAATTGTTGCCCTACCACATTCCAGAGCTGAGATATAGGGACATGTTGTGCTGCATAAAATGTATAACTGTAAGTTTCATGATGGGATTCCTACTTCCAGTGAAGCTAGGTAAACACATGAGTAGAAGGGTGCGATCAGAAAAGCCTAGTCAGTCCAATATATCCTACATTGCATCTGTATTTTGCTTTATTGGACGTATAACAAGCTCATGAATTTAATTCCAATATATTCAACACCAATAAACCTATTGAGAGAAAATCCCAGTTAAGTTTGTCCTCATATCTCAGCTTTGGGATGAGATAGGCTGAAAATAATCACACCTTTGTGTAGGTCAGGACCTGACTAATCAACATCGTGAGTTTGGAAGAAATCTGAGACGGTCAAAAATTTAGTCTAAAAAAACACAAAGGGGTACCCCTTAGTGTTTTTTTGGGTGAAATATGTGACCTCTTCAGATCTTCTTCAAACCCACACCGCGTGTCAGAGAGGTCCTGACGAAGACAGTGGTGTGGTAACTGTTGCCCTACCACATCCCAAAGCTAAGATATAGGGACATGTTGTGCTGCATAAAATGCATAACTGTAAATTTCATGATGGGATTCCTACTTCCAGTTAAGTTGGTAAACACATGAGTAGAAGGGTGCGATCAGAAAAGCCTAGTCAGTCCAATATATCCTACATTGCATCTGTATTTTGCTTTATTGGACGTATAAAAAGCTCATAAATTGAATTCCAATATATTCAACACCAATAAACCTATTGAGAGAAAATCCCAGTTAAGTTTGTCCTCATATCTCAGCTTTGGGATGAGATAGGCTGAAAATAATCACACCTTTGTGTAAGTCAGGACCTGCCTAATCAACATCGTGAGTTTGGAAGAAATCTGAGATGGTCAAAAATTTAGTCTAAAATAACACAAAGGGGTACCCCTTAGTGTTTTTTTGGGTGAAATCTGTGACCTCTTCAGATCTTTTCAAACCCACACCGTGTGTCAGAGAGATCCTGACGAAGACAGTGGTGTGGTAATTGTTGCCCTACCACATCCCAGAGCTGAGATATAGGGACATGTTGTGCTGCATAAAATGTATAACTGTAAATTTCATGATGGGATTCCTACTTCCAGTGAAGCTAGGTAAACACATGAGTAGAAGGGTGTGATCAGAAAAGCCTAGTCAGTCCAATATATCCTACATTGCATTTCTATTTTGCTTTATTGGACGTATAAAAAGCTCATAAATTTAATTCCAATATATTCAACACCAATAAACCTATTGAGAGAAAATCCCAGTTAAGTTTGTCCTCATATCTCAGCTTTGGGATGAGATAGGCTAAAAATAATCACACCTTTGTGTAAGTCAGGACCTGCCTAATCAACATCGTGAGTTTGGAAGAAATCTGAGATGGTCAAAAATTTAGTCTGAAAAAACACAAAGGGGTACCCCTTAGTGTTTTTTTGGGTGAAATATGTGACCTCTTCAAATCTTGTTCAAACCCACACCGTGTGTCAGGGAGGTCCTGACGAAGACAGTGGTGTGGTAATTTTTGTCCTACCACATCCCAAAGCTTAGATATAGGGACATGCTGTGCTGCATAAAATTAATAACTGTAAATTTCATGATGGGATTCCTACTTCCAGTGAAGCTAGGTAAACACATGAGTAGAAGGGTGCGATCAGAAAAGCCTAGTCAGTCCAATATATCCTACATTGCATCTGTATTTTGCTTTATTGGACGTATAACAAGCTCATAAATTTAATTCCAATATATTCAACACCAATAAACCTATTGAGAGAAAATCCCAGTTAAGTTTGTCCTCATATCTCAGCTTTGGGATGAGCTAGGCTGAAAATAATCACACCTTTGTGTAAGTCAGGACCTGCCTAATCAACATCGTGAGTTTGGAAGAAATCTGAGATGGTCAAAAATTTAGTCTGAAAAAACACAAAGGTGTACCCCTTAGTGTTTTTTTTGGTTAAAAATGTGACCTCCTCAGCTCTTCTTCAAACCCACACCATGTGTCAGAGAGGTCCTGACGAAGACAGTGGTGTGGTAATTTTTGTCCTACCACATCCCAAAGCTAAGATATAGGGACATGCTATGCTACATAAAATTAATAACTGTAAATTTCATGATGGAATTCCTACTTCCAGTGAAGCTAGGTAAACACATGAGTAGAAGGGTGCGATCAGAAAAGCCTAGTCAGTCCAATATATCCTACATTGCATCTGTATTTTGCTTTATTGGACGTATAACAAGCTCATAAATTTAATTCCAATATATTCAACACCAATAAACCTATTGAGAGAAAATCCCAGTTAAGTTAGTCCTCATATCTCAGCTTTGGGATGAGATAGGCTAAAAATAATCACACCTTTGTGTAAGTCAGGACCTGCCTAATCAACATCGTGAGTTTGGAAGAAATCTGAGATGGTCAAAAATTTAGTCTAAAAAAACACAAAGGGGTACCCCTTAGTGTTTTCTTGGGTGAAATATGTGACCTCCTCAGCTCTTCTTCAAACCCACACCGTGTGTCAGAGAGGTCCTGACGAAGACAGTGGTGTGGTAATTGTTGCCCTACCACATCCCAAAGCTAAGATATAGGGACATGTTGTGCTGCATAAAATGTATAACTGTAAATTTCATGATGGGATTCCTACTTCCAGTGAAGCTAGGTAAACACATGAGTAGAAGGGTGCGATCAGAAAAGCCTTGTCAGTCCAATATATCCTACATTGCATCTGTATTTTGCTTTATTGGACGTATAAAAAGCTCATAAATTTAATTCCAATATATTCAACACCAATAAACCTATTGAGAGAAAATCCCAGTTAAGTTTGTCCTCATATCTCAGCTTTGGGATGAGATAGGCTAAAAATAATCACACCTTTGTGTAAGTCAGGACCTGCCTAATCAACATCGTGAGTTTGGAAGAAATCTGAGATGGTCAAAAATTTAGTCTGAAAAAACACAAAGGGGTACCCCTTAGTGTTTTTTTGGGTGAAATATGTGACCTCTTCAGATCTTCTTCAAACCCACACCGCGTGTCAGAGAGGTCCTGACGAAGACAGTGGTGTGGTAACTGTTGCCCTACCACATCCCAAAGCTAAGATATAGGGACATGTTGTGCTGCATAAAATGCATAACTGTAAATTTCATGATGGGATTCCTACTTCCAGTTAAGTTGGTAAACACATGAGTAGAAGGGTGCGATCAGAAAAGCCTAGTCAGTCCAATATATCCTACATTGCATCTGTATTTTGCTTTATTGGACGTATAAAAAGATCATAATTTTAATTCCAATATATTCAACACCAATAAACCTATTGAGAGAAAATCCCAGTTAAGTTTGTCCTCATATCTCAGCTTTGGGATGAGATAGGCTGAAAATAATCACACCTTTGTGTAAGTCAGGACCTGCCTAATCAACATCGTGAGTTTGGAAGAAATCTGAGATGGTCAAAAATTTAGTCTAAAATAACACAAAGGGGTACCCCTTAGTGTTTTTTTGGGTGAAATCTGTGACCTCTTCAGATCTTCTTCAAACCCACACCGTGTGTCAGAGAGATGCTGACGAAGACAGTGGTGTGGTAATTGTTGCCCTACCACATCCCAAAGCTAAGATATAGGGACATGCTGTGCTGCATAAAATTAATAACTGTAAATTTCATGATGGGATTCCTACTTCCAGTGAAGCTAGGTAAACACATGAGTAGAAGGGTGCGATCAGAAAAGCCTAGTCAGTCCAATATATCCTACATTGCATCTGCATTTTGCTTTATTGGACGTATAACAAGCTCATAAATTTAATTCCAATATATTCAACACAAATAAACCTATTGAGAGAAAATCCCACTTACGTTATACCTCACATCTCAGCTTTGGGATGAGATAGGCTGAAAATAACCACACCCCTGTGTAAGTCAGGACCTGCTTAATCAACATTGTGAGTTTGGAAGAAATCTGAGACGGTCAAAAATTTAGTAATATGTGACCTCCTCAACTCTTCTTCAAACCCACACCGTGTGTCAGGGAGGTCATGACGAAGATAGTGATGTAGTAATTTTTGCCCTACCACATCCCAAAGCTAAGATATAGGGACATGTTGTGCTGCATAAAATGTATAACTGTAAATTTCATGTTGGGATTCCTACTTCCAGTGAAGCTAGGTAAACACATGAGTAGAAGGGTGCGATCAGAAAAGCCTAGTCAGTCCAATATATCCTACATTGCATCTGTATTTTGCTTTATTGGACGTATAAAAAGCTCATAAATTTAATTCCAATATATTCAACACCAATAAACCTATTGAGAGAAAATCCCAGTTAAGTTTGTCCTCATATCTCAGCTTTGGGATGAGATAGGCTAAAAAAATCACACCTTTGTGTAAGTCAGGACCTGCCTAATCAACATCGTGAGTTTGGAAGAAATCTGAGACGGTCAAAAATTTAGTCTAAAAAAACACAAAGGGGTACCCCTAAGTGTTTTTTTGGGTGAAATATGTGACCTCTTCAGATATTCTTCAAACCCACACCGTGTGTCAGAGAGGTCCTGACGAAGACAGTGGTGTGGTAATTGTTGCCCTACCACATCCCAAAGCTAAGATATAGGGACATGTTGTGCTGCATAAAATGTATAACTGTAAATTTCATGAGGGGATTCCTACTTCCAGTGAAGCTAGGTAAACACATGAGTAGAAGGGTGCAATCAGAAAAGCCTAGTCAGTCCAATATATCCTACATTGCATCTGTATTTTGCTTTATTGGATGTATAACAAGCTCATGAATTTAATTCCAATATATTCAACATCAATAAACCTATTGAGAGAAAATCCCAGTTAAGTTTGTCCTCATATCTCAGCTTTGGGATGAGATAGGCTAAAAATAATCACACCTTTGTGTAAGTCAGGACCTGCCTAATCAACATCGTGAGTTTGGAAGAAATCTGAGATGGTCAAAAATTTAGTCTAAAAAAACACAAAGGGGTACCCCTTAGTGTTTTTTTGGGTGAAATATGTGACCTCTTCAAATCTTGTTCAAACCCACACCGTGTGTCAGGGAGGTCCTGACGAAGACAGTGGTGTGGTAATTTTTGTCCAACCACATCCCAAAGCTAAGATATAGGGACATGCTGTGCTGCATAAAATTAATAACTGTAAAATTCATGATGGGATTCCTACTTCCAGTGAAGCTAGGTAAACACATGAGTAGAAGGGTGCGATCAGAAAAGCCTAGTCAGTCCAATATATCCTACTTTGCATCTGTATTTTGCTTTATTGGATGTATAACAAGCTCATAAATTTAATTCCAATATATTCAACACCAATAAACCTATTGAGAGAAAATCCCAGTTAAGTTTGTCCTCATATCTCAGCTTTGGGATTAGATAGGCTGAAAATAATCACACCTTTGTGTAAGTCAGGACCTGCCTAATCAACATCGTGAGTTTGAAAGAAATCTGAGATGGTCAAAAATTTAGTCTGAAAAAACACAAAGGGGTACCCCTTAGTGTTTTTTTTTGGTTAAAAATGTGACCTCCTCAGCTCTTCTTCAAACCCACACCATGTGTCAGAGAGGTCCTGACGAAGACAGTGGTGTGGTAATTGTTGCCCTACCACATCCCAAAGCTAAGATATAGGGACATGTTGTGCTGCATAAAATGTATAACTGTAAATTTCATGATGGGATTCCTACTTCCAGTGAAGCTAGGTAAACACATGAGTAGAAGGGTGCGTTCAGAAAAGCATAGTCAGTCCAATATATCCTACTTTGCATCTATATTTTGCTTTATTGGACGTATAAAAAGCTCATGAATTTAATTCCAATATATTCAACACCAATAAACCTATTGAGAGAAAATCCCGGTTACATTAGACCTCATATCTCAGCTTTGGGATGAGATAGGCTGAAAATAATCACACCCCTGTGTAAGTCAGGACCTGCCTAATCAACATCGTGAGTTTGGAAGAAATCTGAGATGGTCAAAAATTTAGTCTGAAAAAACACAAAGGGGTACCCCTTAGTGTTTTTTTGGGTGAAATATGTGACCTCTTCAAATCTTGTTCAAACCCACACCGTGTGTCAGGGAGGTCCTGACGAAGACAGTGGTGTGGTAATTTTTGTCCAACCACATCCCAAAGCTAAGATATAGGGACATGCTGTGCTGCATAAAATTAATAACTGTAAAATTCATGATGGGATTCCTACTTCCAGTGAAGCTAGGTAAACACATGAGTAGAAGGGTGCGATCAGAAAAGCCTAGTCAGTCCAATATATCCTACTTTGCATCTGTATTTTGCTTTATTGGATGTATAACAAGCTCATAAATTTAATTCCAATATATTCAACACCAATAAACCTATTGAGAGAAAATCCCAGTTAAGTTTGTCCTCATATCTCAGCTTTGGGATTAGATAGGCTGAAAATAATCACACCTTTGTGTAAGTCAGGACCTGCCTAATCAACATCGTGAGTTTGAAAGAAATCTGAGATGGTCAAAAATTTAGTCTGAAAAAACACAAAGGGGTACCCCTTAGTGTTTTTTTTTGGTTAAAAATGTGACCTCCTCAGCTCTTCTTCAAACCCACACCATGTGTCAGAGAGGTCCTGACGAAGACAGTGGTGTGGTAATTGTTGCCCTACCACATCCCAAAGCTAAGATATAGGGACATGTTGTGCTGCATAAAATGTATAACTGTAAATTTCATGATGGGATTCCTACTTCCAGTGAAGCTAGGTAAACACATGAGTAGAAGGGTGCGTTCAGAAAAGCATAGTCAGTCCAATATATCCTACTTTGCATCTATATTTTGCTTTATTGGACGTATAAAAAGCTCATGAATTTAATTCCAATATATTCAATACCAATAAACCTATTGAGAGAAAATCCCGGTTACATTAGACCTCATATCTCAGCTTTGGGATGAGATAGGCTGAAAATAATCACACCCCTGTGTAAGTCAGGACCTGCCTAATCAACATCGTGAGTTTGGAAGAAATCTGAGATGGTCAAAAATTTAGTCTGAAAAAACACAAAGGGGTACCCCTTAGTGTTTTTTTGGGTGAAATATGTGACCTCTTCAGATCTTCTTCAAACCCACACCGCGTGTCAGAGAGGTCCTGACGAAGACAGTGGTGTGGTAACTGTTGCCCTACCACATCCCAAAGCTAAGATATAGGGACATGTTGTGCTGCATAAAATGCATAACTGTAAATTTCATGATGGGATTCCTACTTCCAGTGAAGCTAGGTAAACACATGAGTAGAAGGGTGCGATCAGAAAAGCCTAGTCAGTCCAATATATCCTACATTGCATCTGTATTTTGCTTTATTGGACGTATAAAAAGATCATAATTTTAATTTTAATATATTCAACACCAATAAACCTATTGAGAGAAAATCCCAGTTAAGTTTGTCCTCATATCTCAGCTTTGGGATGAGATAGGCTGAAAATAATCACACCTTTGTGTAAGTCAGGACCTGCCTAATCAACATCGTGAGTTTGGAAGAAATCTGAGATGGTCAAAAATTTAGTCTAAAATAACACAAAGGGGTACCCCTTAGTGTTTTTTTGGGTGAAATCTGTGACCTCTTCAGATCTTCTTCAAACCCACACCGTGTGTCAGAGAGATCCTGACGAAGACAGTGGTGTGGTAATTGTTGCCCTACCACATCCCAGAGCTGAGATATAGGGACATGTTGTGCTGCATAAAATGTATAACTGTAAGTTTCATGATGGGATTCCTACTTCCAGTGAAGCTAGGTAAACACATGAGTAGAAGGGTGTGATCAGAAAAGCCTAGTCAGTCCAATATATCCTACATTGCATTTCTATTTTGCTTTATTGGACGTATAAAAAGCTCATAAATTTAATTCCAATATATTCAACACCAATAAACCTATTGAGAGAAAATCCCAGTTAAGTTTGTCCTCATATCTCAGCTTTGGGATGAGATAGGCTAAAAATATTCACACCTTTGTGTAAGTCAGGACCTGCCTAATCAACATCGTGAGTTTGGAAGAAATCTGAGATGGTCAAAAATTTAGTCTGAAAAAACACAAAGGGGTACCCCTTAGTGTTTTTTTGGGTGAAATATGTGACCTCTTCAAATCTTGTTCAAACCCACACCGTGTGTCAGGGAGGTCCTGACGAAGACAGTGGTGTGGTAATTTTTGTCCTACCACATCCCAAAGCTTAGATATAGGGACATGCTGTGCTGCATAAAATTAATAACTGTAAATTTCATGATGGGATTCCTACTTCCAGTGAAGCTAGGTAAACACATGAGTAGAAGGGTGCGATCAGAAAAGCCTAGTCAGTCCAATATATCCTACATTGCATCTGTATTTTGCTTTATTGGACGTATAACAATCTCATAAATTTAATTCCAATATATTCAACACCAATAAACCTATTGAGAGAAAATCCCAGTTAAGTTTGTCCTCATATCTCAGCTTTGGGATGAGATAGGCTGAAAATATTCACACCTTTGTGTAAGTCAGGACCTGCCTAATCAACATCGTGAGTTTGGAAGAAATCTGAGATGGTCAAAAATTTAGTCTAAAAAAACACAAAGGGGTACCCCTTAGTGTTTTTTTTGGTTAAAAATGTGACCTCCTCAGCTCTTCTTCAAACCCACACCATGTGTCAGAGAGGTCCTGACGAAGACAGTGGTGTGGTAATTTTTGTCCTACCACATCCCAAAGCTAAGATATAGGGACATGCTATGCTGCATAAAATTAATAACTGTAAATTTCATGATGGGATTCCTACTTCCAGTGAAGCTAGGTAAACACATGAGTAGATGGGTGCGATCAGAAAAGCCTAGTCAGTCCAATATATCCTACATTGCATCTGTATTTTGCTTTATTGGACGTATAACAAGCTCATAAATTTAATTCCAATATATTCAACACCAATAAACCTATTGAGAGAAAATCCCAGTTAAGTTAGTCCTCATATCTCAGCTTTGGGATGAGATAGGCTAAAAATAATCACACCTTTGTGTAAGTCAGGACCTGCCTAATCAACATCGTGAGTTTGGAAGAAATCTGAGATGGTCAAAAATTTAGTCTAAAAAAACACAAAGGGGTACCCCTTAGTGTTTTCTTGGGTGAAATATGTGACCTCCTCAGCTCTTCTTCAAACCCACACCGTGTGTCAGAGAGGTCCTGACGAAGACAGTGGTGTGGTAATTGTTGCCCTACCACATCCCAAAGCTAAGATATAGGGACATGTTGTGCTGCATAAAATGTATAACTGTAAATTTCATGATGGGATTCCTACTTCCAGTGAAGCTAGGTAAACACATGAGTAGAAGGGTGCGATCAGAAAAGCCTTGTCAGTCCAATATATCCTACATTGCATCTGTATTTTGCTTTATTGGACGTATAAAAAGCTCATAAATTTAATTCCAATATATTCAACACCAATAAACCTATTGAGAGAAAATCCCAGTTAAGTTTGTCCTCATATCTCAGCTTTGGGATGAGATAGGCTAAAAATAATCACACCTTTGTGTAAGTCAGGACCTGCCTAATCAACATCGTGAGTTTGGAAGAAATCTGAGATGGTCAAAAATTTAGTCTGAAAAAACACAAAGGGGTACCCCTTAGTGTTTTTTTGGGTGAAATCTGTGACCTCTTCAGATCTTCTTCAAACCCACACCGTGTGTCAGAGAGATCCTGACGAAGACAGTGGTGTGGTAATTGTTGCCCTACCACATCCCAGAGCTGAGATATAGGGACATGTTGTGCTGCATAAAATGTATAACTGTAAGTTTCATGATGGGATTCCTACTTCCAGTGAAGCTAGGTAAACACATGAGTAGAAGGGTGCGATCAGAAAAGCCTAGTCAGTCCAATATATCCTACATTGCATCTGTATTTTGCTTTATTGGACGTATAACAAGCTCATGAATTTAATTCCAATATATTCAACACCAATAAACCTATTGAGAGAAAATCCCAGTTAAGTTTGTCCTCATATCTCAGCTTTGGGATGAGATAGGCTGAAAATAATCACACCTTTGTGTAGGTCAGGACCTGACTAATCAACATCGTGAGTTTGGAAGAAATCTGAGACGGTCAAAAATTTAGTCTAAAAAAACACAAAGGGGTACCCCTTAGTGTTTTTTTATGAAATATGTGACCTCCTCAGATCTTCTTCAAACCCACACCGTGTGTCAGAGAGGTCCTGACGAAGACAGTGGTGTGGTAATTGTTGCCCTACCACATCCCAAAGCTAAGATATAGGGACATGTTGTGCTGCATAAAATGTATAACTGTAAATTTCATGATGGGATTCCTACTTCCAGTGAAGCTAGGTAAACACATGAGTAGAAGGGTGCGATCAGAAAAGCCTAGTCAGTCCAATATATCCTACATTGCATCTGTATTTTGCTTTATTGGACGTATAACAAGCTCATGAATTTAATTCCAATATATTCAACACAAATAAACCTATTGAGAGAAAATCCCAGTTAAGTTTGTCCTCATATCTCAGCTTTGGGATGAGATAGGCTGAAAATAATCACACCTTTGTGTAGGTCAGGACCTGACTAATCAACATCGTGAGTTTGGAAGAAATCTGAGACGGTCAAAAATTTAGTCTAAAAAAACACAAAGGGGTACCCCTTAGTGTTTTTTTGGGTGAAATATGTGACCTCCTCAGATCTTCTTCAAACCCACACCGTGTGTCAGAGAGGTCCTGACGAAGACAGTGGTGTGGTAATTGTTGCCCTACCACATCCCAAAGCTAAGATATAGGGACATGTTGTGCTGCATAAAATGTATAACTGTAAATTTCATGATGGGATTCCTACTTCCAGTGAAGCTAGGTAAACACATGAGTAGAAGGGTGCGATCAGAAAAGCCTTGTCAGTCCAATATATCCTACATTGCATCTGTATTTTGCTTTATTGGACGTATAAAAAGCTCATAAATTTAATTCCAATATATTCAACACCAATAAACCTATTGAGAGAAAATCCCAGTTAAGTTTGTCCTCATATCTCAGCTTTGGGATGAGATAGGCTAAAAATAATCACACCTTTGTGTAAGTCAGGACCTGCCTAATCAACATCGTGAGTTTGGAAGAAATCTGAGACGGTCAAAAATTTAGTCTGAAAAAACACAAAGGGGTACCCCTTAGTGTTTTTTTGGGTGAAATATGTGACCTCTTCAGATCTTGTTCAAACCCACACCGTGTGTCAGGGAGGTCCTGACGAAGACAGTGGTGTGGTAATTTTTGTCCTACCACATCCCAAAGCTAAGATATCGGGACATGCTGTGCTGCATAAAATTAATAACTGTAAATTTCATGATGGGATTCCTACTTCCAGTGAAGCTAGGTAAACACATGAGTAGAAGGGTGCGATCAGAAAAGCCTAGTCAGTCCAATATATCCTACATTGCATCTGTATTTTGCTTTATTGGACGTATAACAAGCTCATGAATTTAATTCCAATATATTCAACACCAATAAACCTATTGAGAGAAAATCCCAGTTAAGTTTGTCCTCATATCTCAGCTTTGGGATGAGATAGGCTAAAAATAATCACACCTTTGTGTAAGTCAGGACCTGCCTAATCAACATCGTGAGTTTGGAAGAAATCTGAGACGGTCAAAAATTTAGTCTGAAAAAACACAAAGGGGTACCCCTTAGTGTTTTTTTGGGTGAAATATGTGACCTCTTCAGATCTTGTTCAAACCCACACCGTGTGTCAGGGAGGTCCTGACGAAGACAGTGGTGTGGTAATTGTTGCCCTACCACATCCCAAAGCTAAGATATAGGGACATGTTGTGCTGCATAAAATGTATAACTGTAAATTTCATGATGGGATTCCTACTTCCAGTGAAGCTAGGTAAACACATGAGTAGAAGGGTGCGATCAGAAAAGCCTTGTCAGTCCAATATATCCTACATTGCATCTGTATTTTGCTTTATTGGACGTATAAAAAGCTCATAAATTTAATTCCAATATATTCAACACCAATAAACCTATTGAGAGAAAATCCCAGTTAAGTTTGTCCTCATATCTCAGCTTTGGGATGAGATAGGCTAAAAATAATCACACCTTTGTGTAAGTCAGGACCTGCCTAATCAACATCGTGAGTTTGGAAGAAATCTGAGACGGTCAAAAATTTAGTCTGAAAAAACACAAAGGGGTACCCCTTAGTGTTTTCTTGGGTGAAATATGTGACCTCCTCAGCTCTTCTTCAAACCCACACCGTGTGTCAGAGAGGTCCTGATAAAGACAGTGGTGTGGTAATTTTTGCCCTACCACATCCCAAAGCTAAGATATAGGGACATGTTGTGCTGCATAAAATGTATAACTGTAAATTTCATGATGGGATTCCTACTTCCAGTGAAGCTAGGTAAACACATGAGTAGAAGGGTGCGATCAGAAAAGCCTAGTCAGTCCAATATATCCTACATTGCATCTGTATTTTGCTTTATTGGACGTATAAAAAGCTCATAAATTTAATTCCAATATATTCAACACCAATAAACCTATTGAGAGAAAATCCCAGTTAAGTTTGTCCTCATATCTCAGCTTTGAGATGTGATAGGCTGAAAATAATCACACCTTTGTGTAGGTCAGGACCTGACTAATCTACATCGTGAGTTTGGAAGAAATCTGAGACGGTCAAAAATTTAGTCTAAAAAAACACAAAGGGGTACCCCTTAGTGTTTTTTTGGGTGAAATATGTGACCTCCTCAGCTCTTCTTCAAACCCACACCGTGTGTCAGAGAGGTCCTGACGAAGACAGTGGTGTGGTAATTTTTGTCCTACCACATCCCAAAGCTAAGATATAAGGACATGCTGTGCTGCATAAAATTAATAACTGTAAATTTCATGATGGGATTCCTACTTCCAGTGAAGCTAGGTAAACACATGAGTAGAAGGGTGTGATCAGAAAAGCCTAGTCAGTCCAATATATCCTACATTGCATCTGTATTTTGCTTTATTGGACGTATAACAAGCTCATAAATTTAATTCCAATATATTCAACACCAATAAACCTATTGAGAGAAAATCCCAAGGCAAGGCAAGGCAAGGCAAGGCAAGGCAAGTTTATTTATAGAGCACCTTTCATACAGAAGCAATTCAAAACTTTACAGAAAAAGAAATTACATTAAAAGCCAGAGTAAAATCATAAATTCCAATAAGACAATTACATAAAAAGAGTAAAATGATTAAAATGATTAAAACAATTTAAAATGACAATAAATGAAAAGAAATAAAAGAAATAAAATGCCGTTACAGAAAAGTGCAGAATATTTTAAACTGAGCTGTAAGCCTGCTCAAACAAGAGAGTTTTAAGTCTTGATTTAAATGTGTCTAACGTTGGGGCACTTCTAATATTCTCAGACAGCTGGTTCCATTTAAAAGTGGCATAGTAGCTAAATGCTGCCTCTCCATGTTTAGTTTTGACCCGAGGCAGGACTAACTGACTAGTTCCTAAAGATCTGAGATCTCTGCTCGGCTCATATCTCTGTAGCAGATCTGATAAATACGCTGGTCCTACCCCATTGAGACATTTATAAACCAGTAATAACACCTTAAAGTCTATTCTATAACAGACTGGTATCCAGTGTAAGGATTTGAGGATGGGGGTGATATGATCTCTTCTTTTGCTCCGAGTGAGAACTCTGGCAGCTGCATTTTGAATCAGCTGAAGCTGTTTAATGGTCTTTTTTGGAAGTCCAGCTAAGAGACCATTACAGTAATCAATCCTGCTAGAAATAAAAGCATGGATAAGTTTCTCTAGGTCTGGTTTAGTCAGAAAATCTCTAATCTTACTGATGTTCTTAAGATGGTAAAATGCTGATCTAGTAACCGCTTTAATATGACTACTAAAACTGAGATCTGAGTCCATTGATACACCAAGGTTGCGAGCCAGTTCTTTAGATTTGAGGGCTCTCGAGTCCAGATACGTAGCCAATCTTTGTCTCTCAGTGCTATTCCCAAATAGTATAATCTCAGTTTTATCTTTATTCAGCTGCAGAAAATTGTGTCCCATCCAGTTTGTGATGTGTTCAAGGCACTTGCTTAATAAGTCAACTGGGCCAGAGTCGTTTGGGGACAGGGCCATGTAAATCTGAGTATCATCTGCATAGCTGTGATAGGACAGCCCATAGTTCTGTAGAATCTGGCCAAGAGGAAGCATATATAAATTAAATAAAAGTGGACCAAGAATAGAGCCCTGGGGGACACCACAGGTTACTGGCATGTTCTCTGAAATATTATTTTCTATTTCTACAAAGTAGTTCCTGCCTTCCAGGTAAGAAATGAACCACTTCAGGACTGTTCCTGAGAGTCCAACCCAGTTTGCGAGTCTATCTATAAGAATCTTATGGTCAATGGTATCAAAGGCAGCACTAAGGTCAAGAAGTAATAGAAGAGATACCTTTCCAGCCTCTGTATTTAAGCGGATGTCATTAATTACCTTGATTAGAGCAGTCTCAGTGCTGTGATTAGACCGGAACCCGGACTGGAATTTGTCTAGGCTACTGTTTATGGACAAGAAACTAGTGATTTGCCTGAAAACTATTTTCTCAATGATTTTGCCCATGAACGGTAGATTAGAAATTGGCCTGTAGTTACTTATCAGAGAAGATTCTAAATTTTTCTTTTTTAGAAGAGGCTTTACAACTGCAGTTTTTAGTGAGCTCGGAAAAACCCCCGACATGAGTGAGGTGTTTACAATGTGGAGTATGTCTGGTGCTATAGTGTGAAACACACTCTTTAAAAAATTGGTTGGTAGTGTGTCAAGACTGCAAGTGGATGATTTGAGATGATTAACTGTGTCAGTTAAAATATTACTATCAACAGTACTGAACTCTGACATTTTAACTAAGGAGTTTTTATGAGGTGATGGAGAGGGTACAGACTCATTGTTGGATATAGATGTACTAATCGCTTGTCTGATATTCTGGATTTTAGTGTTAAAAAAGAATGCAAACTCATTACATCTCTCAGTTGATACTAATTCAGGGGCCATTGGTGTGGGTGAGTTAGTAAGTCTGTCGACCACGGTGAAGAGGATTTTGCTGTTGTTAGTGTTATTGTTGATGATGCTAGAGAAATAGGATTGTCGTGTTTTGCATATTGTCGCGTTGTATTGACGTAGCCTATCTTTGTAGATTTCTTTGTGAATATGAAGACTTGTTTTACGCCATCTGCGTTCTGCCTTGCGACACTCCCTCTTTTGGATTTGAACAACAGAAGCATTTCTCCATGGTGCTTTCTGTTTGCAAGACAAGGCCTTCATTTTAACTGGCGCAATCTCATCCATTACACTGACAATTTTTGTATTAAAACTATTCAGCAAATCATCAACAGAGTTGGATAGTTCACATGGTGTAGTGCACATTTTACTCATGAAAAGTGTAGCTGTGCAGTCCTTTATAATCCTTTTCTTGACAAAAACTCTTCTATCTCTGATGACTGGTGAGGCCCACATATCAAAGAACACACAGTAGTGATCTGACAGTGCGACGTCCTTCACAGTCACTGATATGTTGAGACTCTTTGAGATAACAATATCCAGCGTGTGACCATGACAATGAGTACTCCCTGTAACATGCTGTGAAAGACCAAAAGAGTCCAATATGGCAAGTAGTTCCTTGGCAAAACAGTCCTTGGGATTGTCGATATGTATGTTAAAGTCACCACTTTAACTGTGTGTGATCAGAAAAGCCTAGTCAGTCCAATATATCCTACATTGCATCTGTATTTTGCTTTATTGGACGTATAAAAAGCTCATAAATTTAATTCCAATATATTCAACACCAATAAACCTATTGAGAGAAAATCCCAGTTAAGTTTGTCCTCATATCTCAGCTTTGGGATGAGATAGGCTAAAAATAATCACACCTTTGTGTAAGTCAGGACCTGCCTAATCAACATCGTGAGTTTGGAAGAAATCTGAGATGGTCAAAAATTTAGTCTGAAAAAACACAAAGGGGTACCCCTTAGTGTTTTTTTGGGTGAAATATGTTACCTCTTCAGATCTTGTTCAAACCCACACCGTGTGTCAGGGAGGTCCTGACGAAGACAGTGGTGTGGTAATTTTTGCCCTACCACATCCCAAAGCTAAGATATAGGGACATGCTGTGCTGCATAAAATTAATAACTGTAAATTTCATGATGGGATTCCTACTTCCAGTGAAGCTAGGTAAACACATGAGTAGAAGGGTGCGATCAGAAAAGCCTAGTCAGTCCAATATATCCTACATTGCATCTGCATTTTGCTTTATTGGACGTATAACAAGCTCATAAATTTAATTCCAATATATTCAACACAAATAAACCTATTGAGAGAAAATCCCACTTACGTTATACCTCATATCTCAGCTTTGGGATGAGATAGGCTGAAAATAATCACACCTTTGTGTAAGTCAGGACCTGCCTAATCAACATCGTGAGTTTGGAAGAAATCTGAGATGGTCAAAAATTTAGTCTAAAAAAACACAAAGGGGTACCCCTTAGTGTTTTTTTGGGTGAAATATGTGACCTCTTCAGATCTTGTTCAAACCCACACCGTGTGTCAGGGAGGTCCTGACGAAGACAGTGGTGTGGTAATTTTTGTCCTACCACATCCCAAAGCTAAGATATAGGGACATGCTGTGCTGCATAAAATTAATAACTGTAAATTTCATGATGGGATTCCTACTTCCAGTGAAGCTAGGTAAACACATGAGTAGAAGGGTGCGATCAGAAAAGCCTAGTCAGTCCAATATATCCTACATTGCATCTGTATTTTGCTTTATTGGACGTATAACAAGTTCATAAATTTAATTCCAATATATTCAACACCAATAAACCTATTGAGAGAAATTCCCAGTTAAGTTTGTCCTCATATCTCAGCTTTGGGATGAGATAGACTGAAAATAATCACACCTTTGTGTAAGTCAGGACCTGCCTAATCAACACCGTGAGTTTTTAAGAAATCTGAGACGGTCAAAAATTTAGTCTAAAAAAACACAAAGGGGTACCCCTTAGTGTTTTTTGGGTGAAATATGTGACCTCCTCAGATCTTCTTCAAACCCACACCGTGTGTCAGAGAGGTCCTGACAAAGACAGTGGTGGGGTAATTGTTGCCCTACCACATCCCAAAGCTAAGATATAGTGACATGTTGTGCTGCATAAAATGTATAACTGTAAATTTCATGATGGGATTCCTACTTCCAGTGAAGCTAGGTAAACACAAGAGTAGAAGGGTGCAATCAGAAAAGCCTAGTCAGTCCAATATATCCTACATTGCATCTGTATTTTGCTTTATTGGACGTATAAAAAGCTCATAAATTGAATTCCAATATATTCAACACCAATAAACCTATTGAGAGAAAATCCTAGTTAAGTTTGTCCTCATATCTCAGCTTTGGGATGAGATAGGCTGAAAATAATCACACCTTTGTGTAAGTCAGGACCTGCCTAATCAACACCGTGAGTTTGGAAGAAATCTGAGATGGTCAAAAATTTAGTCTAAAAAACACAAAGGGGTACCCCTTAGTGTTTTTTTGGGTGAAATATGTGACCTCCTCAGCTCTTCTTCAAACCCACACCGTGTGTCAGAGAGGTCCTGACGAAGACAGTGGTGTGGTAATTTTTGCCCTACCACATCCCAAAGCTGAGATATAGGGACATGTTTTGCTGCATAAAATGTATAACTGTAAATTTCATGATGGGATTCCTACTTCCAGTGAAGCTAGGTAAACACAAGAGTAGAAGGGTGCAATCAGAAAAGCCTAGTCAGTCCAATATATCCTACATTGCATCTGTATTTTGCTTTATTGGACGTATAAAAAGCTCATAAATTGAATTCCAATATATTCAACACCAATAAACCTATTGAGAGAAAATCCTAGTTAAGTTTGTCCTCATATCTCAGCTTTGGGATGAGATAGGCTGAAAATAATCACACCTTTGTGTAAGTCAGGACCTGCCTAATCAACACCGTGAGTTTGGAAGAAATCTGAGATGGTCAAAAATTTAGTCTAAAAAACACAAAGGGGTACCCCTTAGTGTTTTTTTGGGTGAAATATGTGACCTCCTCAGCTCTTCTTCAAACCCACACCGTGTGTCAGAGAGGTCCTGACGAAGACAGTGGTGTGGTAATTGTTGCCCTACCACATCCCAAAGCTGAGATATAGGGACATGTTTTGCTGCATAAAATGTATAACTGTAAATTTCATGATGGGATTCCTACTTCCAGTGAAGCTAGGTAAACACAAGAGTAGAAGGGTGCGATCAGAAAAGCCTAGTCAGTCCAATATATCCTACATTGCATCTGTATTTTGCTTTATTGGACGTATAAAAAGCTCATGAATTTAATGCCAATATATTCAACACCAATAAACCTATTGAGAGAAATTCCCAGTTAAGTTTGTCCTCATATCTCAGATTTGGGATGAGATAGGCTGAAAATAATCACACCTTTGTGTAAGTCAGGACTTGCCTAATCAACACCGTGAGTTTGGAAGAAATCTGAGACGGTCAAAAATTTAGTCTAAAAAAACACAAAGGGGTACCCCTTAGTGTTTTTTGGGTGAAATATGTGACCTCCTCAGATCTTCTTCAAACCCACACCGTGTGTCAGAGAGGTCCTGACAAAGACAGTGGTGGGGTAATTGTTGCCCTACCACATCCCAAAGCTAAGATATAGTGACATGTTGTGCTGCATAAAATGTATAACTGTAAATTTCATGATGGGATTCCTACTTCCAGTGAAGCTAGGTAAACACAAGAGTAGAAGGGTGCAATCAGAAAAGCCTAGTCAGTCCAATATATCCTACATTGCATCTGTATTTTGCTTTATTGGACGTATAAAAAGCTCATAAATTGAATTCCAATATATTCAACACCAATAAACCTATTGAGAGAAAATCCTAGTTAAGTTTGTCCTCATATCTCAGCTTTGGGATGAGATAGGCTGAAAATAATCACACCTTTGTGTAAGTCAGGACCTGCCTAATCAACACCGTGAGTTTGGAAGAAATCTGAGATGGTCAAAAATTTAGTCTAAAAAACACAAAGGGGTACCCCTTAGTGTTTTTTTGGGTGAAATATGTGACCTCCTCAGCTCTTCTTCAAACCCACACCGTGTGTCAGAGAGGTCCTGACGAAGACAGTGGTGTGGTAATTTTTGCCCTACCACATCCCAAAGCTGAGATATAGGGACATGTTTTGCTGCATAAAATGTATAACTGTAAATTTCATGATGGGATTCCTACTTCCAGTGAAGCTAGGTAAACACAAGAGTAGAAGGGTGCGATCAGAAAAGCCTAGTCAGTCCAATATATCCTACATTGCATCTGTATTTTGCTTTATTGGACGTATAAAAAGCTCATGAATTTAATGCCAATATATTCAACACCAATAAACCTATTGAGAGAAATTCCCAGTTAAGTTTGTCCTCATATCTCAGATTTGGGATGAGATAGGCTGAAAATAATCACACCTTTGTGTAAGTCAGGACTTGCCTAATCAACACCGTGAGTTTGGAAGAAATCTGAGACGGTCAAAAATTTAGTCTAAAAAAACACAAAGGGGTACCCCTTAGTGTTTTTTTGGGTGAAATATGTGACCTCCTCAGCTCTTCTTCAAACCCACACCGTGTGTCAGAGAGGTCCTGACGAAGACAGTGGTGTGGTAATTTTTGCCCTACCACATCCCAAAGCTGAGATATAGGGACATGTTTTGCTGCATAAAATGTATAACTGTAAATTTCATGATGGGATTCCTACTTCCAGTGAAGCTAGGTAAACACAAGAGTAGAAGGGTGCGATCAGAAAAGCCTAGTCAGTCCAATATATCCTACATTGCATCTGTATTTTGCTTTATTGGACGTATAAAAAGCTCATGAATTTAATGCCAATATATTCAACACCAATAAACCTATTGAGAGAAATTCCCAGTTAAGTTTGTCCTCATATCTCAGATTTGGGATGAGATAGGCTGAAAATAATCACACCTTTGTGTAAGTCAGGACTTGCCTAATCAACACCGTGAGTTTGGAAGAAATCTGAGACGGTCAAAAATTTAGTCTAAAAAAACACAAAGGGGTACCCCTTAGTGTTTTTTGGGTGAAATATGTGACCTCCTCAGATCTTCTTCAAACCCACACCGTGTGTCAGAGAGGTCCTGACAAAGACAGTGGTGGGGTAATTGTTGCCCTACCACATCCCAAAGCTAAGATATAGTGACATGTTGTGCTGCATAAAATGTATAACTGTAAATTTCATGATGGGATTCCTACTTCCAGTGAAGCTAGGTAAACACAAGAGTAGAAGGGTGCAATCAGAAAAGCCTAGTCAGTCCAATATATCCTACATTGCATCTGTATTTTGCTTTATTGGACGTATAAAAAGCTCATAAATTGAATTCCAATATATTCAACACCAATAAACCTATTGAGAGAAAATCCTAGTTAAGTTTGTCCTCATATCTCAGCTTTGGGATGAGATAGGCTGAAAATAATCACACCTTTGTGTAAGTCAGGACCTGCCTAATCAACACCGTGAGTTTGGAAGAAATCTGAGATGGTCAAAAATTTAGTCTAAAAAACACAAAGGGGTACCCCTTAGTGTTTTTTTGGGTGAAATATGTGACCTCCTCAGCTCTTCTTCAAACCCACACCGTGTGTCAGAGAGGTCCTGACGAAGACAGTGGTGTGGTAATTTTTGCCCTACCACATCCCAAAGCTGAGATATAGGGACATGTTTTGCTGCATAAAATGTATAACTGTAAATTTCATGATGGGATTCCTACTTCCAGTGAAGCTAGGTAAACACAAGAGTAGAAGGGTGCGATCAGAAAAGCCTAGTCAGTCCAATATATCCTACATTGCATCTGTATTTTGCTTTATTGGACGTATAAAAAGCTCATGAATTTAATGCCAATATATTCAACACCAATAAACCTATTGAGAGAAATTCCCAGTTAAGTTTGTCCTCATATCTCAGATTTGGGATGAGATAGGCTGAAAATAATCACACCTTTGTGTAAGTCAGGACTTGCCTAATCAACACCGTGAGTTTGGAAGAAATCTGAGACGGTCAAAAATTTAGTCTAAAAAAACACAAAGGGGTACCCCTTAGTGTTTTTTGGGTGAAATATGTGACCTCCTCAGATCTTCTTCAAACCCACACCGTGTGTCAGAGAGGTCCTGACAAAGACAGTGGTGTGGTAATTGTTGCCCTACCACATCCCAAAGCTAAGATATAGGGACATGTTGTGCTGCATAAAATGTATAACTGTAAATTTCATGATGGGATTCCTACTTCCAGTGAAGCTAGGTAAACACAAGAGTAGAAGGGTGCAATCAGAAAAGCCTAGTCAGTCCAATATATCCTACATTGCATCTGTATTTTGCTTTATTGGACGTATAAAAAGCTCATAAATTGAATTCCAATATATTCAACACCAATAAACCTATTGAGAGAAAATCCTAGTTAAGTTTGTCCTCATATCTCAGCTTTGGGATGAGATAGGCTGAAAATAATCACACCTTTGTGTAAGTCAGGACCTGCCTAATCAACACCGTGAGTTTGGAAGAAATCTGAGATGGTCAAAAATTTAGTCTAAAAAACACAAAGGGGTACCCCTTAGTGTTTTTTTGGGTGAAATATGTGACCTCCTCAGCTCTTCTTCAAACCCACACCGTGTGTCAGAGAGGTCTTGACGAAGACAGTGGTGTGGTAATTTTTGCCCTACCACATCCCAAAGCTGAGATATAGGGACATGTTTTGCTGCATAAAATGTATAACTGTAAATTTCATGATGGGATTCCTACTTCCAGTGAAGCTAGGTAAACACAAGAGTAGAAGGGTGCAATCAGAAAAGCCTAGTCAGTCCAATATATCCTACATTGCATCTGTATTTTGCTTTATTGGACGTATAAAAAGCTCATAAATTGAATTCCAATATATTCAACACCAATAAACCTATTGAGAGAAAATCCTAGTTAAGTTTGTCCTCATATCTCAGCTTTGGGATGAGATAGGCTGAAAATAATCACACCTTTGTGTAAGTCAGGACCTGCCTAATCAACACCGTGAGTTTGGAAGAAATCTGAGATGGTCAAAAATTTAGTCTAAAAAACACAAAGGGGTACCCCTTAGTGTTTTTTTGGGTGAAATATGTGACCTCCTCAGCTCTTCTTCAAACCCACACCGTGTGTCAGAGAGGTCTTGACGAAGACAGTGGTGTGGTAATTTTTGCCCTACCACATCCCAAAGCTGAGATATAGGGACATGTTTTGCTGCATAAAATGTATAACTGTAAATTTCATGATGGGATTCCTACTTCCAGTGAAGCTAGGTAAACACAAGAGTAGAAGGGTGCAATCAGAAAAGCCTAGTCAGTCCAATATATCCTACATTGCATCTGTATTTTGCTTTATTGGACGTATAAAAAGCTCATAAAATTAATTCCAATATATTCAACACCAATAAACCTATTGAGAGAAATTCCCAGTTAAGTTTGTCCTCATATCTCAGCTTTGGGATTAGATAGACTGAAAATAATCACACCTTTGTGTAAGTCAGGACCTGCCTAATCAACATCGTGAGTTTGGAAGAAATCTGAGACGGTCAAAAATTGAGTCTAAAAAAACACAAAGGGGTACCCCTTAGTGTTTTTTTGGGTGAAATATGTGACCTCCTCAGATCTTCTTCAAACCCACACCGTGTGTCAGAGAGGTCCTGACAAAGACAGTGGTGGGGTAATTGTTGCCCTACCACATCCCAAAGCTAAGATATAGGGACATGTTGTGCTGCATAAAATGTATAACTGTAAATTTCATGATGGGATTCCTACTTCCAGTGAAGCTAGGTAAACACAAGAGTAGAAGGGTGCAATCAGAAAAGCCTAGTCAGTCCAATATATCCTACATTGCATCTGTATTTTGCTTTATTGGACGTATAAAAAGCTCATAAATTGAATTCCAATATATTCAACACCAATAAACCTATTGAGAGAAAATCCTAGTTAAGTTTGTCCTCATATCTCAGCTTTGGGATGAGATAGGCTGAAAATAATCACACCTTTGTGTAAGTCAGGACCTGCCTAATCAACACCGTGAGTTTGGAAGAAATCTGAGATGGTCAAAAATTTAGTCTAAAAAACACAAAGGGGTACCCCTTAGTGTTTTTTTGGGTGAAATATGTGACCTCCTCAGCTCTTCTTCAAACCCACACCGTGTGTCAGAGAGGTCCTGACGAAGACAGTGGTGTGGTAATTTTTGCCCTACCACATCCCAAAGCTGAGATATAGGGACATGTTTTGCTGCATAAAATGTATAACTGTAAATTTCATGATGGGATTCCTACTTCCAGTGAAGCTAGGTAAACACAAGAGTAGAAGGGTGCAATCAGAAAAGCCTAGTCAGTCCAATATATCCTACATTGCATCTGTATTTTGCTTTATTGGACGTATAAAAAGCTCATAAAATTAATTTCAATATATTCAACACCAATAAACCTATTGAGAGAAATTCCCAGTTAAGTTTGTCCTCATATCTCAGCTTTGGGATGAGATAGACTGAAAATAATCACACCTTTGTGTAAGTCAGGACCTGCCTAATCAACACCGTGAGTTTTTAAGAAATCTGAGACGGTCAAAAATTGAGTCTAAAAAACACAAAGGGGTACCCCTTAGTGTTTTTTTGGGTGAAATATGTGACCTCCTCAACTCTTCTTCAAACCCACACCGTGTGTCAGAGAGGTCCTGATGAAGACAGTGGTGGGGTAATTGTTGCCCTACCACATCCCAAAGCTAAGATATAGGGACATGTTGTGCTGCATAAAATGTATAACTGTAAATTTCATGATGGGATTCCTACTTCCAGTGAAGCTAGGTAAACACAAGAGTAGAAGGGTGCAATCAGAAAAGCCTAGTCAGTCCAATATATCCTACATTGCATCTGTATTTTGCTTTATTGGACGTATAAAAAGCTCATAAATTGAATTCCAATATATTCAACACCAATAAACCTATTGAGAGAAAATCCTAGTTAAGTTTGTCCTCATATCTCAGCTTTGGGATGAGATAGACTGAAAATAATCACACCTTTGTGTAAGTCAGGACCTGCCTAATCAACACCGTGAGTTTTTAAGAAATCTGAGACGGTCAAAAATTTAGTCTAAAAAACACAAAGGGGTACCCCTTAGTGTTTTTTTGGGTGAAATATGTGACCTCCTCAACTCTTCTTCAAACCCACACCGTGTGTCAGAGAGGTCCTGATGAAGACAGTGGTGTGGTAATTTTTGCCCTACCACATCCCAAAGCTAAGATATAGGGACATGTTGTGCTGCATAAAATGTATAACTGTAAATTTCATGATGGGATTCCTACTTCCAGTGAAGCTAGGTAAACACAAGAGTAGAAGGGTGCAATCAGAAAAGCCTAGTCAGTCCAATATATCCTACATTGCATCTGTATATTGCTTTATTGGACGTATAAAAAGCTCATAAATTGAATTCCAATATATTCAACACCAATAAACCTATTGAGAGAAAATCCTAGTTAAGTTTGTCCTCATATCTCAGCTTTGGGATGAGATAGGCTGAAAATAATCACACCTTTGTGTAAGTCAGGACCTGCCTAATCAACACCGTGAGTTTGGAAGAAATCTGAGATGGTCAAAAATTGAGTCTAAAAAACACAAAGGGGTACCCCTTAGTGTTTTTTTGGGTGAAATATGTGACCTCCTCAACTCTTCTTCAAACCCACACCGTGTGTCAGAGAGGTCCTGATGAAGACAGTGGTGTGGTAATTTTTGCCCTACCACATCCCAAAGCTAAGATATAGGGACATGTTGTGCTGCATAAAATGTATAACTGTAAATTTCATGATGGGATTCCTACTTCCAGTGAAGCTAGGTAAACACAAGAGTAGAAGGGTGCAATCAGAAAAGCCTAGTCAGTCCAATATATCCTACATTGCATCTGTATTTTGCTTTATTGGACGTATAAAAAGCTCATAAATTGAATTCCAATATATTCAACACCAATAAACCTATTGAGAGAAAATCCTAGTTAAGTTTGTCCTCATATCTCAGCTTTGGGATGAGATAGGCTGAAAATAATCACACCTTTGTGTAAGTCAGGACCTGCCTAATCAACACCGTGAGTTTGGAAGAAATCTGAGATGGTCAAAAATTTAGTCTAAAAAACACAAAGGGGTACCCCTTAGTGTTTTTTTGGGTGAAATATGTGACCTCCTCAGCTCTTCTTCAAACCCACACCGTGTGTCAGAGAGGTCCTGACGAAGACAGTGGTGTGGTAATTTTTGCCCTACCACATCCCAAAGCTGAGATATAGGGACATGTTTTGCTGCATAAAATGTATAACTGTAAATTTCATGATGGGATTCCTACTTCCAGTGAAGCTAGGTAAACACAAGAGTAGAAGGGTGCGATCAGAAAAGCCTAGTCAGTCCAATATATCCTACATTGCATCTGTATTTTGCTTTATTGGACGTATAAAAAGCTCATGAATTTAATGCCAATATATTCAACACCAATAAACCTATTGAGAGAAATTCCCAGTTAAGTTTGTCCTCATATCTCAGATTTGGGATGAGATAGGCTGAAAATAATCACACCTTTGTGTAAGTCAGGACTTGCCTAATCAACACCGTGAGTTTGGAAGAAATCTGAGACGGTCAAAAATTTAGTCTAAAAAAACACAAAGGGGTACCCCTTAGTGTTTTTTGGGTGAAATATGTGACCTCCTCAGATCTTCTTCAAACCCACACCGTGTGTCAGAGAGGTCCTGACAAAGACAGTGGTGGGGTAATTGTTGCCCTACCACATCCCAAAGCTAAGATATAGTGACATGTTGTGCTGCATAAAATGTATAACTGTAAATTTCATGATGGGATTCCTACTTCCAGTGAAGCTAGGTAAACACAAGAGTAGAAGGGTGCAATCAGAAAAGCCTAGTCAGTCCAATATATCCTACATTGCATCTGTATTTTGCTTTATTGGACGTATAAAAAGCTCATAAATTGAATTCCAATATATTCAACACCAATAAACCTATTGAGAGAAAATCCTAGTTAAGTTTGTCCTCATATCTCAGCTTTGGGATGAGATAGGCTGAAAATAATCACACCTTTGTGTAAGTCAGGACCTGCCTAATCAACACCGTGAGTTTGGAAGAAATCTGAGATGGTCAAAAATTTAGTCTAAAAAACACAAAGGGGTACCCCTTAGTGTTTTTTTGGGTGAAATATGTGACCTCCTCAGCTCTTCTTCAAACCCACACCGTGTGTCAGAGAGGTCCTGACGAAGACAGTGGTGTGGTAATTTTTGCCATACCACATCCCAAAGCTAAGATATAGGGACATGTTGTGCTGCATAAAATGTATAACTGTAAATTTCATGATGGGATTCCTACTTCCAGTGAAGCTAGGTAAACACAAGAGTAGAAGGGTGCAATCAGAAAAGCCTAGTCAGTCCAATATATCCTACATTGCATCTGTATTTTGCTTTATTGGACGTATAAAAAGCTCATAAATTGAATTCCAATATATTCAACACCAATAAACCTATTGAGAGAAAATCCTAGTTAAGTTTGTCCTCATATCTCAGCTTTGGGATGAGATAGGCTGAAAATAATCACACCTTTGTGTAAGTCAGGACCTGCCTAATCAACACCGTGAGTTTGGAAGAAATCTGAGATGGTCAAAAATTTAGTCTAAAAAACACAAAGGGGTACCCCTTAGTGTTTTTTTGGGTGAAATATGTGACCTCCTCAGCTCTTCTTCAAACCCACACCGTGTGTCAGAGAGGTCCTGACGAAGACAGTGGTGTGGTAATTTTTGCCCTACCACATCCCAAAGCTGAGATATAGGGACATGTTTTGCTGCATAAAATGTATAACTGTAAATTTCATGATGGGATTCCTACTTCCAGTGAAGCTAGGTAAACACAAGAGTAGAAGGGTGCGATCAGAAAAGCCTAGTCAGTCCAATATATCCTACATTGCATCTGTATTTTGCTTTATTGGACGTATAAAAAGCTCATGAATTTAATGCCAATATATTCAACACCAATAAACCTATTGAGAGAAATTCCCAGTTAAGTTTGTCCTCATATCTCAGATTTGGGATGAGATAGGCTGAAAATAATCACACCTTTGTGTAAGTCAGGACTTGCCTAATCAACACCGTGAGTTTGGAAGAAATCTGAGACGGTCAAAAATTTAGTCTAAAAAAACACAAAGGGGTACCCCTTAGTGTTTTTTGGGTGAAATATGTGACCTCCTCAGATCTTCTTCAAACCCACACCGTGTGTCAGAGAGGTCCTGACAAAGACAGTGGTGTGGTAATTGTTGCCCTACCACATCCCAAAGCTAAGATATAGGGACATGTTGTGCTGCATAAAATGTATAACTGTAAATTTCATGATGGGATTCCTACTTCCAGTGAAGCTAGGTAAACACAAGAGTAGAAGGGTGCAATCAGAAAAGCCTAGTCAGTCCAATATATCCTACATTGCATCTGTATTTTGCTTTATTGGACGTATAAAAAGCTCATAAATTGAATTCCAATATATTCAACACCAATAAACCTATTGAGAGAAAATCCTAGTTAAGTTTGTCCTCATATCTCAGCTTTGGGATGAGATAGGCTGAAAATAATCACACCTTTGTGTAAGTCAGGACCTGCCTAATCAACACCGTGAGTTTGGAAGAAATCTGAGATGGTCAAAAATTTAGTCTAAAAAACACAAAGGGGTACCCCTTAGTGTTTTTTTGGGTGAAATATGTGACCTCCTCAGCTCTTCTTCAAACCCACACCGTGTGTCAGAGAGGTCTTGACGAAGACAGTGGTGTGGTAATTTTTGCCCTACCACATCCCAAAGCTGAGATATAGGGACATGTTTTGCTGCATAAAATGTATAACTGTAAATTTCATGATGGGATTCCTACTTCCAGTGAAGCTAGGTAAACACAAGAGTAGAAGGGTGCAATCAGAAAAGCCTAGTCAGTCCAATATATCCTACATTGCATCTGTATTTTGCTTTATTGGACGTATAAAAAGCTCATAAAATTAATTCCAATATATTCAACACCAATAAACCTATTGAGAGAAATTCCCAGTTAAGTTTGTCCTCATATCTCAGCTTTGGGATGAGATAGACTGAAAATAATCACACCTTTGTGTAAGTCAGGACCTGCCTAATCAACATCGTGAGTTTGGAAGAAATCTGAGACGGTCAAAAATTGAGTCTAAAAAAACACAAAGGGGTACCCCTTAGTGTTTTTTTGGGTGAAATATGTGACCTCCTCAGCTCTTCTTCAAACCCACACCATGTGTCAGGGAGGTCCTGACAAAGACAGTGGTGTGGTAATTGTTGCCCTACCACATCCCAAAGCTGAGATATAGGGACATGTTTTGCTGCATAAAATGTATAACTGTAAATTTCATGATGGTATTCCTACTTCCAGTGAAGCTAGGTAAACACATGAGTAGAAGGGTGCGATCAGAAAAGCCTAGTCAGTCCAATATATCCTACATTGCATCTGTATTTTGCTTTATTGGATGTATAAAAAGCTCATAAATTGAATTCCAATATATTCAACACCAATAAACCTATTGAGAGAAAATCCCAGTTAAGTTTGTCCTCATATCTCAGCTTTGGGATGACATAGGCTGAAAATAATCACACCTTTGTGTAAGTCAGGACCTGCCTAATCAACATCGTGAGTTTGGAAGAAATCTGAGACGGTCAAAAATTGAGTCTAAAAAAACACAAAGGGGTACCCCTTAGTGTTTTTTTGGGTGAAATATGTGACCTCCTCAGATCTTCTTCAAACCCACACCGTGTGTCAGAGAGGTCCTGACAAAGACAGTGGTGGGGTAATTGTTGCCCTACCACATCCCAAAGCTAAGATATAGGGACATGTTGTGCTGCATAAAATGTATAACTGTAAATTTCATGATGGGATTCCTACTTCCAGTGAAGCTAGGTAAACACAAGAGTAGAAGGGTGCAATCAGAAAAGCCTAGTCAGTCCAATATATCCTACATTGCATCTGTATTTTGCTTTATTGGACGTATAAAAAGCTCATAAATTGAATTCCAATATATTCAACACCAATAAACCTATTGAGAGAAAATCCTAGTTAAGTTTGTCCTCATATCTCAGCTTTGGGATGAGATAGGCTGAAAATAATCACACCTTTGTGTAAGTCAGGACCTGCCTAATCAACACCGTGAGTTTGGAAGAAATCTGAGATGGTCAAAAATTTAGTCTAAAAAACACAAAGGGGTACCCCTTAGTGTTTTTTTGGGTGAAATATGTGACCTCCTCAGCTCTTCTTCAAACCCACACCGTGTGTCAGAGAGGTCCTGACGAAGACAGTGGTGTGGTAATTTTTGCCATACCACATCCCAAAGCTAAGATATAGGGACATGTTGTGCTGCATAAAATGTATAACTGTAAATTTCATGATGGGATTCCTACTTCCAGTGAAGCTAGGTAAACACAAGAGTAGAAGGGTGCAATCAGAAAAGCCTAGTCAGTCCAATATATCCTACATTGCATCTGTATTTTGCTTTATTGGACGTATAAAAAGCTCATAAATTGAATTCCAATATATTCAACACCAATAAACCTATTGAGAGAAAATCCTAGTTAAGTTTGTCCTCATATCTCAGCTTTGGGATGAGATAGGCTGAAAATAATCACACCTTTGTGTAAGTCAGGACCTGCCTAATCAACACCGTGAGTTTGGAAGAAATCTGAGATGGTCAAAAATTTAGTCTAAAAAACACAAAGGGGTACCCCTTAGTGTTTTTTTGGGTGAAATATGTGACCTCCTCAGCTCTTCTTCAAACCCACACCGTGTGTCAGAGAGGTCCTGACGAAGACAGTGGTGTGGTAATTTTTGCCCTACCACATCCCAAAGCTGAGATATAGGGACATGTTTTGCTGCATAAAATGTATAACTGTAAATTTCATGATGGGATTCCTACTTCCAGTGAAGCTAGGTAAACACAAGAGTAGAAGGGTGCAATCAGAAAAGCCTAGTCAGTCCAATATATCCTACATTGCATCTGTATTTTGCTTTATTGGACGTATAAAAAGCTCATAAGATTAATTCCAATATATTCAACACCAATAAACCTATTGAGAGAAATTCCCAGTTAAGTTTGTCCTCATATCTCAGCTTTGGGATGAGATAGACTGAAAATAATCACACCTTTGTGTAAGTCAGGACCTGCCTAATCAACACCGTGAGTTTTTAAGAAATCTGAGACGGTCAAAAATTGAGTCTAAAAAACACAAAGGGGTACCCCTTAGTGTTTTTTTGGGTGAAATATGTGACCTCCTCAACTCTTCTTCAAACCCACACCGTGTGTCAGAGAGGTCCTGATGAAGACAGTGGTGGGGTAATTTTTGCCCTACCACATCCCAAAGCTAAGATATAGGGACATGTTGTGCTGCATAAAATGTATAACTGTAAATTTCATGATGGGATTCCTACTTCCAGTGAAGCTAGGTAAACACAAGAGAAGAAGGGTGCAATCAGAAAAGCCTAGTCAGTCCAATATATCCTACATTGCATCTGTATTTTGCTTTATTGGACGTATAAAAAGCTCATAAATTGAATTCCAATATATTCAACACCAATAAACCTATTGAGAGAAAATCCTAGTTAAGTTTGTCCTCATATCTCAGCTTTGGGATGAGATAGACTGAAAATAATCACACCTTTGTGTAAGTCAGGACCTGCCTAATCAACACCGTGAGTTTTTAAGAAATCTGAGACGGTCAAAAATTTAGTCTAAAAAACACAAAGGGGTACCCCTTAGTGTTTTTTTGGGTGAAATATGTGACCTCCTCAACTCTTCTTCAAACCCACACCGTGTGTCAGAGAGGTCCTGATGAAGACAGTGGTGTGGTAATTTTTGCCCTACCACATCCCAAAGCTAAGATATAGGGACATGTTGTGCTGCATAAAATGTATAACTGTAAATTTCATGATGGGATTCCTACTTCCAGTGAAGCTAGGTAAACACAAGAGTAGAAGGGTGCAATCAGAAAAGCCTAGTCAGTCCAATATATCCTACATTGCATCTGTATATTGCTTTATTGGACGTATAAAAAGCTCATAAATTGAATTCCAATATATTCAACACCAATAAACCTATTGAGAGAAAATCCTAGTTAAGTTTGTCCTCATATCTCAGCTTTGGGATGAGATAGGCTGAAAATAATCACACCTTTGTGTAAGTCAGGACCTGCCTAATCAACACCGTGAGTTTGGAAGAAATCTGAGATGGTCAAAAATTTAGTCTAAAAAACACAAAGGGGTACCCCTTAGTGTTTTTTTGGGTGAAATATGTGACCTCCTCAGCTCTTCTTCAAACCCACACCGTGTGTCAGAGAGGTCCTGACGAAGACAGTGGTGTGGTAATTTTTGCCCTACCACATCCCAAAGCTGAGATATAGGGACATGTTTTGCTGCATAAAATGTATAACTGTAAATTTCATGATGGGATTCCTACTTCCAGTGAAGCTAGGTAAACACAAGAGTAGAAGGGTGCAATCAGAAAAGCCTAGTCAGTCCAATATATCCTACATTGCATCTGTATTTTGCTTTATTGGACGTATAAAAAGCTCATAAAATTAATTCCAATATATTCAACACCAATAAACCTATTGAGAGAAATTCCCAGTTAAGTTTGTCCTCATATCTCAGCTTTGGGATGAGATAGACTGAAAATAATCACACCTTTGTGTAAGTCAGGACCTGCCTAATCAACACCGTGAGTTTTTAAGAAATCTGAGACGGTCAAAAATTGAGTCTAAAAAACACAAAGGGGTACCCCTTAGTGTTTTTTTGGGTGAAATATGTGACCTCCTCAACTCTTCTTCAAACCCACACCGTGTGTCAGAGAGGTCCTGATGAAGACAGTGGTGTGGTAATTTTTGCCCTACCACATCCCAAAGCTAAGATATAGGGACATGTTGTGCTGCATAAAATGTATAACTGTAAATTTCATGATGGGATTCCTACTTCCAGTGAAGCTAGGTAAACACAAGAGTAGAAGGGTGCAATCAGAAAAGCCTAGTCAGTCCAATATATCCTACATTGCATCTGTATTTTGCTTTATTGGACGTATAAAAAGCTCATAAATTGAATTCCAATATATTCAACACCAATAAACCTATTGAGAGAAAATCCTAGTTAAGTTTGTCCTCATATCTCAGCTTTGGGATGAGATAGGCTGAAAATAATCACACCTTTGTGTAAGTCAGGACCTGCCTAATCAACACCGTGAGTTTGGAAGAAATCTGAGATGGTCAAAAATTGAGTCTAAAAAACACAAAGGGGTACCCCTTAGTGTTTTTTTGGGTGAAATATGTGACCTCCTCAGATCTTCTTCAAACCCACACCGTGTGTCAGAGAGGTCCTGACAAAGACAGTGGTGTGGTAATTGTTGCCCTACCACATCCCAAAGCTAAGATATAGGGACATGTTGTGCTGCATAAAATGTATAACTGTAAATTTCATGATGGGATTCCTACTTCCAGTGAAGCTAGGTAAACACATGAGTAGAAGGGTGCGATCAGAAAAGCCTAGTCAGTCCAATATATCCTACATTGCATCTGTATTTTGCTTTATTGGACGTATAAAAAGCTCATAAATTTAATTCCAATATATTCAACACCAATAAACCAATTGAGAGAAAATCCCAGTTACGTAAGTCCTCAATTCTCAGCTTTGGGATTAGATAGGCTGAAAATAATCACACCCCTGTGTAAGTCAGGACCTGCTTAATCAACATCGTAAGTTTGGAAGAAATCTGAGACGGTCAAAATTTTAGTCAAAAAAAAAAAAAAAACACAAAGGGGTACCCCTTAGTGTTTTTTTGGGTGAAAAAAAGTATCCTCCTCAGATCTTCTTCAAACTCACACCGTGTGTCAAGGACGTCCTGACGACGAGAATGGTGTGGTAATTTTTGCCCTACCACATCCCAAAGCTGAGATATAGGGACATGTTGTACTGCATAAAATGTATAACTGTAAATTTCATGATGGGATTCCTACTTCCAGTGAAGCTAGGTAAACACAAGAGTAGAAGGGTGCGATCAGAAAAGCCTAGTCAGTCCAATATATCCTACATTGCATCTGTATATTGCTTTATTGGACATATAACAAGCTCATAAATTGAATTCCAATATATTCAACACCAATAAACCTATTGAGAGAAAATCCCAGTTAAGTTTGTCCTCATATCTCAGCTTTGGGATGAGATAGGCTGAAAATAATCACACCTTTGTGTAAGTCAGGACCTGCCTAATCAACATCATGAGTTTGGAAGAAATCTGAGACGGTCAAAAATTGAGTCTAAAAAAACACAAAGGGGTACCCCTTAGTGTTTTTTTGGGTGAAATATGTGACCTCCTCAGCTCTTCTTCAAACCCACACCATGTGTCAGGGAGGTCCTGACAAAGACAGTGGTGTGGTAATTGTTGCCCTACCACATCCCAAAGCTGAGATATAGGGACATGTTTTGCTGCATAAAATGTATAACTGTAAATTTCATGATGGGATTCCTTCTTCCAGTGAAGCTAGGTAAACACATGAGTAGAAGGGTGCGATCAGAAAAGCCTAGTCAGTCCAATATATCCTACATTGCATCTGTATTTTGCTTTATTGGACGTATAAAAAGCTCATAAATTGAATTCCAATATATTCAACACCAATAAACCTATTGAGAGAAAATCCCAGTTAAGTTTGTCCTCATATCTCAGCTTTGGGATGAGATAGGCTGAAAATAATCACACCTTTGTGTAAGTCAGGACCTGCCTAATCAATATCGTGAGTTTGGAAGAAATCTGAGACGGTCAAAAATTGAGTCTAAAAAAACACAAAGGGGTACCCCTTAGTGTTTTTTTGGGTGAAATATGTGACCTCCTCAGCTCTTCTTCAAACCCACACCATGTGAAAGGGAGGTCCTGACAAAGACAGTGGTGTGGTAATTGTTGCCCTACCACATCCCAAAGCTGAGATATAGGGACATGTTTTGCTGCATAAAATGTATAACTGTAAATTTCATGATGGGATTCCTACTTCCAGTGAAGCTAGGTAAACACAAGAGTAGAAGGGTGCGATCAGAAAAGCCTAGTCAGTCCAATATATCCTACATTGCATCTGTATTTTGCTTTATTGGACGTATAACAAGTTCATAAATTTAATTCCAATATATTCAACACCAATAAACCAATTGAGAGAAAATCCCAGTTACGTAAGTCCTCAATTCTCAGCTTTGGGATTAGATAGGCTGAAAAAAATCACACCCCTGTGTAAGTCAGGACCTGCTTAATCAACATCGTAAGTTTGGAAGAAATCTGAGACGGTCAAAATTTTAGTCAAAACAAAAAAAACACAAAGGGGTACCCCTTAGTGTTTTTTTGGGTGAAAAAAAGTATCCTCCTCAGATCTTCTTCAAACTCACACCGTGTGTCAAGGACGTCCTGACGACGAGAATGGTGTGGTAATTTTTGCCCTACCACATCCCAAAGCTGAGATATAGGGACATGTTGTACTGCATAAAATGTATAACTGTAAATTTCATGATGGGATTCCTACTTCCAGTGAAGCTAGGTAAACACAAGAGTAGAAGGGTGCGATCAGAAAAGCCTAGTCAGTCCAATATATCCTACATTGCATCTGTATATTGCTTTATTGGACGTATAAAAAGCTCATAAATTTAATTCCAATATATTCAACACCAATAAACCTATTGAGAGAAAATCCCAGTTAAGTTTGTCCTCATATCTCAGCTTTGGGATGAGATAGGCTGAAAATAATCACACCTTTGTGTAAGTCAGGACCTGCCTAATCAACATCATGAGTTTGGAAGAAATCTGAGACGGTCAAAAATTGAGTCTAAAAAAACACAAAGGGGTACCCCTTAGTGTTTTTTTGGGTGAAATATGTGACCTCCTCAGCTCTTCTTCAAACCCACACCATGTGAAAGGGAGGTCCTGACAAAGACAGTGGTGTGGTAATTGTTGCCCTACCACATCCCAAAGCTGAGATATAGGGACATGTTTTGCTGCATAAAATGTATAACTGTAAATTTCATGATGGGATTCCTACTTCCAGTGAAGCTAGGTAAACACAAGAGTAGAAGGGTGCAATCAGAAAAGCCTAGTCAGTCCAATATATCCTACATTGCATCTGTATTTTGCTTTATTGGACGTATAAAAAGCTCATAAATTGAATTCCAATATATTCAACACCAATAAACCTATTGAGAGAAAATCCTAGTTAAGTTTGTACTCATATCTCAGCTTTGGGATGAGATAGGCTGAAAATAATCACACCTTTGTGTAAGTCAGGACCTGCCTAATCAACACCGTGAGTTTGGAAGAAATCTGAGATGGTCAAAAATTTAGTCTAAAAAACACAAAGGGGTACCCCTTAGTGTTTTTTTGGGTGAAATATGTGACCTCCTCAGCTCTTCTTCAAACCCACACCGTGTGTCAGAGAGGTCCTGACGAAGACAGTGGTGTGGTAATTTTTGCCATACCACATCCCAAAGCTAAGATATAGGGACATGTTGTGCTGCATAAAATGTATAACTGTAAATTTCATGATGGGATTCCTACTTCCAGTGAAGCTAGGTAAACACAAGAGTAGAAGGGTGCAATCAGAAAAGCCTAGTCAGTCCAATATATCCTACATTGCATCTGTATTTTGCTTTATTGGACGTATAAAAAGCTCATAAATTGAATTCCAATATATTCAACACCAATAAACCTATTGAGAGAAAATCCTAGTTAAGTTTGTCCTCATATCTCAGCTTTGGGATGAGATAGGCTGAAAATAATCACACCTTTGTGTAAGTCAGGACCTGCCTAATCAACACCGTGAGTTTGGAAGAAATCTGAGATGGTCAAAAATTTAGTCTAAAAAACACAAAGGGGTACCCCTTAGTGTTTTTTTCGGTGAAATATGTGACCTCCTCAACTCTTCTTCAAACCCACACCGTGTGTCAGAGAGGTCCTGATGAAGACAGTGGTGTGGTAATTTTTGCCCTACCACATCCCAAAGCTAAGATATAGGGACATGTTGTGCTGCATAAAATGTATAACTGTAAATTTCATGATGGGATTCCTACTTCCAGTGAAGCTAGGTAAACACAAGAGTAGAAGGGTGCAATCAGAAAAGCCTAGTCAGTCCAATATATCCTACATTGCATCTGTATTTTGCTTTATTGGACGTATAAAAAGCTCATAAATTGAATTCCAATATATTCAACACCAATAAACCTATTGAGAGAAAATCCTAGTTAAGTTTGTCCTCATATCTCAGCTTTGGGATGAGATAGACTAAAAATAATCACACCTTTGTGTAAGTCAGGACCTGCCTAATCAACATCGTGAGTTTGGAAGAAATCTGAGACAGTCAAAAATTTAGTCTAAAAAAACACAAAGGGGTACCCCTTAGTGTTTTTTGGGTGAAATATGTGACCTCCTCAGATCTTCTTCAAACCCACACCGTGTGTCAGAGAGGTCCTGACAAAGACAGTGGTGTGGTAATTGTTGCCCTACCACATCCCAAAGCTGAGATATAGGGACATGTTTTGCTGCATAAATTTGTATAACTGTAAATTTCATGATGGGATTCCTACTTCCAGTGAAGCTAGGTAAACACAAGAGTAGAAGGGTGCAATCAGAAAAGCCTAGTCAGTCCAATATATCCTACATTGCATCTGTATTTTGCTTTATTGGACGTATAAAAAGCTCATAAAATTAATTCCAATATATTCAACACCAATAAACCTATTGAGAGAAATTCCCAGTTAAGTTTGTCCTCATATCTCAGCTTTGGGATGAGATAGACTGAAAATAATCACACCTTTGTGTAAGTCAGGACCTGCCTAATCAACATCGTGAGTTTGGAAGAAATCTGAGACGGTCAAAAATTGAGTCTAAAAAAACACAAAGGGGTACCCCTTAGTGTTTTTTTGGGTGAAATATGTGACCTCCTCAGCTCTTCTTCAAACCCACACCATGTGTCAGGGAGGTCCTGACAAAGACAGTGGTGTGGTAATTGTTGCCCTACCACATCCCAAAGCTGAGATATAGGGACATGTTTTGCTGCATAAAATGTATAACTGTAAATTTCATGATGGTATTCCTACTTCCAGTGAAGCTAGGTAAACACATGAGTAGAAGGGTGCGATCAGAAAAGCCTAGTCAGTCCAATATATCCTACATTGCATCTGTATTTTGCTTTATTGGATGTATAAAAAGCTCATAAATTGAATTCCAATATATTCAACACCAATAAACCTATTGAGAGAAAATCCCAGTTAAGTTTGTCCTCATATCTCAGCTTTGGGATGACATAGGCTGAAAATAATCACACCTTTGTGTAAGTCAGGACCTGCCTAATCAACACCGTTAGTTTTTAAGAAATCTGAGACGGTCAAAAATTTAGTCTAAAAAAACACAAAGGGGTACCCCTTAGTGTTTTTTGGGTGAAATATGTGACCTCCTCAGATCTTCTTCAAACCCACACCGTGTGTCAGAGAGGTCCTGACAAAGACAGTGGTGGGGTAATTGTTGCCCTACCACATCCCAAAGCTAAGATATAGGGACATGTTGTGCTGCATAAAATGTATAACTGTAAATTTCATGATGGGATTCCTACTTCCAGTGAAGCTAGGTAAACACATGAGTAGAAGGGTGCGATCAGAAAAGCCTAGTCAGTCCAATATATCCTACATTGCATCTGTATTTTGCTTTATTGGACGTATAACAAGTTCATAAATTTAATTCCAATATATTCAACACCAATAAACCTATTGAGAGAAATTCCCAGTTAAGTTTGTCCTCATATCTCAGCTTTGGGATGAGATAGACTGAAAATAATCACACCTTTGTGTAAGTCAGGACCTGCCTAATCAACACCGTGAGTTTTTAAGAAATCTGAGACGGTCAAAAATTTAGTCTAAAAAAACACAAAGGGGTACCCCTTAGTGTTTTTTGGGTGAAATATGTGACCTCCTCAGATCTTCTTCAAACCCACACCGTGTGTCAGAGAGGTCCTGACAAAGACAGTGGTGGGGTAATTGTTGCCCTACCACATCCCAAAGCTAAGATATAGGGACATGTTGTGCTGCATAAAATGTATAACTGTAAATTTCATGATGGGATTCCTACTTCCAGTGAAGCTAGGTAAACACAAGAGTAGAAGGGTGCAATCAGAAAAGCCTAGTCAGTCCAATATATCCTACATTGCATCTGTATTTTGCTTTATTGGACGTATAAAAAGCTCATAAATTGAATTCCAATATATTCAACACCAATAAACCTATTGAGAGAAAATCCTAGTTAAGTTTGTCCTCATATCTCAGCTTTGGGATGAGATAGGCTGAAAATAATCACACCTTTGTGTAAGTCAGGACCTGCCTAATCAACACCGTGAGTTTGGAAGAAATCTTAGACGGTCAAAAAATTAGTCTAAAAAACACAAAGGGGTACCCCTTAGTGTTTTTTTGGGTGAAATATGTGACCTCCTCAGCTCTTCTTCAAACCCACACCGTGTGTCAGAGAGGTCCTGACGAAGACAGTGGTGTGGTAATTTTTGCTATACCACATCCCAAAGCTAAGATATAGGGACATGTTGTGCTGCATAAAATGTATAACTGTAAATTTCATGATGGGATTCCTACTTCCAGTGAAGCTAGGTAAACACAAGAGTAGAAGGGTGCAATCAGAAAAGCCTAGTCAGTCCAATATATCCTACATTGCATCTGTATTTTGCTTTATTGGACGTATAAAAAGCTCATAAATTGAATTCCAATATATTCAACACCAATAAACCTATTGAGAGAAAATCCTAGTTAAGTTTGTCCTCATATCTCAGCTTTGGGATGAGATAGGCTGAAAATAATCACACCTTTGTGTAAGTCAGGACCTGCCTAATCAACACCGTGAGTTTGGAAGAAATCTGAGATGGTCAAAAATTTAGTCTAAAAAACACAAAGGGGTACCCCTTAGTGTTTTTTTGGGTGAAATATGTGACCTCCTCAGCTCTTCTTCAAACCCACACCGTGTGTCAGAGAGGTCCTGACGAAGACAGTGGTGTGGTAATTTTTGCCCTACCACATCCCAAAGCTGAGATATAGGGACATGTTTTGCTGCATAAAATGTATAACTGTAAATTTCATGATGGGATTCCTACTTCCAGTGAAGCTAGGTAAACACAAGAGTAGAAGGGTGCAATCAGAAAAGCCTAGTCAGTCCAATATATCCTACATTGCATCTGTATTTTGCTTTATTGGACGTATAAAAAGCTCATAAAATTAATTCCAATATATTCAACACCAATAAACCTATTGAGAGAAATTCCCAGTTAAGTTTGTCCTCATATCTCAGCTTTGGGATGAGATAGACTGAAAATAATCACACCTTTGTGTAAGTCAGGACCTGCCTAATCAACACCGTGAGTTTTTAAGAAATCTGAGACGGTCAAAAATTGAGTCTAAAAAACACAAAGGGGTACCCCTTAGTGTTTTTTTGGGTGAAATATGTGACCTCCTCAACTCTTCTTCAAACCCACACCGTGTGTCAGAGAGGTCCTGATGAAGACAGTGGTGGGGTAATTGTTGCCCTACCACATCCCAAAGCTAAGATATAGGGACATGTTGTGCTGCATAAAATGTATAACTGTAAATTTCATGATGGGATTCCTACTTCCAGTGAAGCTAGGTAAACACATGAGTAGAAGGGTGCGATCAGAAAAGCCTAGTCAGTCCAATATATCCTACATTGCATCTGTATTTTGCTTTATTGGACGTATAAAAAGCTCATAAATTGAATTCCAATATATTCAACACCAATAAACCTATTGAGAGAAAATCCCAGTTAAGTTTGTCCTCATATCTCAGCTTTGGGATGAGATAGACTGAAAATAATCACACCTTTGTGTAAGTCAGGACCTGCCTAATCAACACCGTGAGTTTGGAAGAAATCTGAGACGGTCAAAAATTTAGTCTAAAAAAACACAAAGGGGTACCCCTTAGTGTTTTTTGGGTGAAATATGTGACCTCCTCAGATCTTCTTCAAACCCACACCGTGTGTCAGAGAGGTCCTGACAAAGACAGTGGTGTGGTAATTGTTGCCCTACCACATCCCAAAGCTAAGATATAGGGACATGTTGTGCTGCATAAAATGTATAACTGTAAATTTCATGATGGGATTCCTACTTCCAGTGAAGCTAGGTAAACACAAGAGTAGAAGGGTGCAATCAGAAAAGCCTAGTCAGTCCAATATATCCTACATTGCATCTGTAATTTGCTTTATTGGACGTATAAAAAGCTCATAAATTGAATTCCAATATATTCAACACCAATAAACCTATTGAGAGAAAATCCTAGTTAAGTTTGTCCTCATATCTCAGCTTTGGGATGAGATAGGCTGAAAATAATCACACCTTTGTGTAAGTCAGGACCTGCCTAATCAACACCGTGAGTTTGGAAGAAATCTGAGATGGTCAAAAATTTAGTCTAAAAAACACAAAGGGGTACCCCTTAGTGTTTTTTTGGGTGAAATATGTGACCTCCTCAGCTCTTCTTCAAACCCACACCGTGTGTCAGAGAGGTCCTGACGAAGACAGTGGTGTGGTAATTTTTGCCCTACCACATCCCAAAGCTGAGATATAGGGACATGTTTTGCTGCATAAAATGTATAACTGTAAATTTCATGATGGGATTCCTACTTCCAGTGAAGCTAGGTAAACACAAGAGTAGAAGGGTGCAATCAGAAAAGCCTAGTCAGTCCAATATATCCTACATTGCATCTGTATTTTGCTTTATTGGACGTATAAAAAGCTCATAAAATTAATTCCAATATATTCAACACCAATAAACCTATTGAGAGAAATTCCCAGTTAAGTTTGTCCTCATATCTCAGCTTTGGGATGAGATAGACTGAAAATAATCACACCTTTGTGTAAGTCAGGACCTGCCTAATCAACATCGTGAGTTTGGAAGAAATCTGAGACGGTCAAAAATTGAGTCTAAAAAAACACAAAGGGGTACCCCTTAGTGTTTTTTTGGGTGAAATATGTGACCTCCTCAGCTCTTCTTCAAACCCACACCATGTGTCAGAGAGGTCCTGACAAAGACAGTGGTGTGGTAATTGTTGCCCTACCACATCCCAAAGCTGAGATATAGGGACATGTTTTGCTGCATAAAATGTATAACTGTAAATTTCATGATGGTATTCCTACTTCCAGTGAAGCTAGGTAAACACATGAGTAGAAGGGTGCGATCAGAAAAGCCTAGTCAGTCCAATATATCCTACATTGCATCTGTATTTTGCTTTATTGGATGTATAAAAAGCTCATAAATTGAATTCCAATATATTCAACACCAATAAACCTATTGAGAGAAAATCCCAGTTAAGTTTGTCCTCATATCTCAGCTTTGGGATGACATAGGCTGAAAATAATCACACCTTTGTGTAAGTCAGGACCTGCCTAATCAACATCGTGAGTTTGGAAGAAATCTGAGACGGTCAAAAATTGAGTCTAAAAAAACACAAAGGGGTACCCCTTAGTGTTTTTTGGGTGAAATATGTGACCTCCTCAGATCTTCTTCAAACCCACACCGTGTGTCAGAGAGGTCCTGACAAAGACAGTGGTGGGGTAATTGTTGCCCTACCACATCCCAAAGCTAAGATATAGGGACATGTTGTGCTGCATAAAATGTATAACTGTAAATTTCATGATGGGATTCCTACTTCCAGTGAAGCTAGGTAAACACATGAGTAGAAGGGTGCGATCAGAAAAGCCTAGTCAGTCCAATATATCCTACATTGCATCTGTATTTTGCTTTATTGGACGTATAACAAGTTCATAAATTTAATTCCAATATATTCAACACCAATAAACCTATTGAGAGAAATTCCCAGTTAAGTTTGTCCTCATATCTCAGCTTTGGGATGAGATAGACTGAAAATAATCACACCTTTGTGTAAGTCAGGACCTGCCTAATCAACACCGTGAGTTTTTAAGAAATCTGAGACGGTCAAAAATTTAGTCTAAAAAAACACAAAGGGGTACCCCTTAGTGTTTTTTGGGTGAAATATGTGACCTCCTCAGATCTTCTTCAAACCCACACCGTGTGTCAGAGAGGTCCTGACAAAGACAGTGGTGGGGTAATTGTTGCCCTACCACATCCCAAAGCTAAGATATAGTGACATGTTGTGCTGCATAAAATGTATAACTGTAAATTTCATGATGGGATTCCTACTTCCAGTGAAGCTAGGTAAACACAAGAGTAGAAGGGTGCAATCAGAAAAGCCTAGTCAGTCCAATATATCCTACATTGCATCTGTATTTTGCTTTATTGGACGTATAAAAAGCTCATAAACTGAATTCCAATATATTCAACACCAATAAACCTATTGAGAGAAAATCCTAGTTAAGTTTGTCCTCATATCTCAGCTTTGGGATGAGATAGGCTGAAAATAATCACACCTTTGTGTAAGTCAGGACCTGCCTAATCAACACCGTGAGTTTGGAAGAAATCTGAGATGGTCAAAAATTTAGTCTAAAAAACACAAAGGGGTACCCCTTAGTGTTTTTTTGGGTGAAATATGTGACCTCCTCAGCTCTTCTTCAAACCCACACCGTGTGTCAGAGAGGTCCTGACGAAGACAGTGGTGTGGTAATTTTTGCCATACCACATCCCAAAGCTAAGATATAGGGACATGTTGTGCTGCATAAAATGTATAACTGTAAATTTCATGATGGGATTCCTACTTCCAGTGAAGCTAGGTAAACACAAGAGTAGAAGGGTGCAATCAGAAAAGCCTAGTCAGTCCAATATATCCTACATTGCATCTGTATTTTGCTTTATTGGACGTATAAAAAGCTCATAAATTGAATTCCAATATATTCAACACCAATAAACCTATTGAGAGAAAATCCTAGTTAAGTTTGTCCTCATATCTCAGCTTTGGGATGAGATAGGCTGAAAATAATCACACCTTTGTGTAAGTCAGGACCTGCCTAATCAACACCGTGAGTTTGGAAGAAATCTGAGATGGTCAAAAATTTAGTCTAAAAAACACAAAGGGGTACCCCTTAGTGTTTTTTTGGGTGAAATATGTGACCTCCTCAGCTCTTCTTCAAACCCACACCGTGTGTCAGAGAGGTCCTGACGAAGACAGTGGTGTGGTAATTTTTGCCATACCACATCCCAAAGCTAAGATATAGGGACATGTTGTGCTGCATAAAATGTATAACTGTAAATTTCATGATGGGATTCCTACTTCCAGTGAAGCTAGGTAAACACAAGAGTAGAAGGGTGCAATCAGAAAAGCCTAGTCAGTCCAATATATCCTACATTGCATCTGTATTTTGCTTTATTGGACGTATAAAAAGCTCATAAATTGAATTCCAATATATTCAACACCAATAAACCTATTGAGAGAAAATCCTAGTTAAGTTTGTCCTCATATCTCAGCTTTGGGATGAGATAGGCTGAAAATAATCACACCTTTGTGTAAGTCAGGACCTGCCTAATCAACACCGTGAGTTTGGAAGAAATCTGAGATGGTCAAAAATTTAGTCTAAAAAACACAAAGGGGTACCCCTTAGTGTTTTTTTGGGTGAAATATGTGACCTCCTCAACTCTTCTTCAAACCCACACCGTGTGTCAGAGAGGTCCTGATGAAGACAGTGGTGGGGTAATTGTTGCCCTACCACATCCCAAAGCTAAGATATAGGGACATGTTGTGCTGCATAAAATGTATAACTGTAAATTTCATGATGGGATTCCTACTTCCAGTGAAGCTAGGTAAACACATGAGTAGAAGGGTGCGATCAGAAAAGCCTAGTCAGTCCAATATATCCTACATTGCATCTGTATTTTGCTTTATTGGACGTATAAAAAGCTCATAAATTGAATTCCAATATATTCAACACCAATAAACCTATTGAGAGAAAATCCCAGTTAAGTTTGTCCTCATATCTCAGCTTTGGGATGAGATAGACTGAAAATAATCACACCTTTGTGTAAGTCAGGACCTGCCTAATCAACACCGTGAGTTTGGAAGAAATCTGAGACGGTCAAAAATTTAGTCTAAAAAAACACAAAGGGGTACCCCTTAGTGTTTTTTGGGTGAAATATGTGACCTCCTCAGATCTTCTTCAAACCCACACCGTGTGTCAGAGAGGTCCTGACAAAGACAGTGGTGTGGTAATTGTTGCCCTACCACATCCCAAAGCTAAGATATAGGGACATGTTGTGCTGCATAAAATGTATAACTGTAAATTTCATGATGGGATTCCTACTTCCAGTGAAGCTAGGTAAACACAAGAGTAGAAGGGTGCAATCAGAAAAGCCTAGTCAGTCCAATATATCCTACATTGCATCTGTATTTTGCTTTATTGGACGTATAAAAAGCTCATAAATTGAATTCCAATATATTCAACACCAATAAACCTATTGAGAGAAAATCCTAGTTAAGTTTGTCCTCATATCTCAGCTTTGGGATGAGATAGGCTGAAAATAATCACACCTTTGTGTAAGTCAGGACCTGCCTAATCAACACCGTGAGTTTGGAAGAAATCTGAGATGGTCAAAAATTTAGTCTAAAAAACACAAAGGGGTACCCCTTAGTGTTTTTTTGGGTGAAATATGTGACCTCCTCAGCTCTTCTTCAAACCCACACCGTGTGTCAGAGAGGTCCTGACGAAGACAGTGGTGTGGTAATTTTTGCCATACCACATCCCAAAGCTAAGATATAGGGACATGTTGTGCTGCATAAAATGTATAACTGTAAATTTCATGATGGGATTCCTACTTCCAGTGAAGCTAGGTAAACACAAGAGTAGAAGGGTGCAATCAGAAAAGCCTAGTCAGTCCAATATATCCTACATTGCATCTGTATTTTGCTTTATTGGACGTATAAAAAGCTCATAAATTGAATTCCAATATATTCAACACCAATAAACCTATTGAGAGAAAATCCTAGTTAAGTTTGTCCTCATATCTCAGCTTTGGGATGAGATAGGCTGAAAATAATCACACCTTTGTGTAAGTCAGGACCTGCCTAATCAACACCGTGAGTTTGGAAGAAATCTGAGATGGTCAAAAATTTAGTCTAAAAAACACAAAGGGGTACCCCTTAGTGTTTTTTTGGGTGAAATATGTGACCTCCTCAACTCTTCTTCAAACCCACACCGTGTGTCAGAGAGGTCCTGATGAAGACAGTGGTGGGGTAATTGTTGCCCTACCACATCCCAAAGCTAAGATATAGGGACATGTTGTGCTGCATAAAATGTATAACTGTAAATTTCATGATGGGATTCCTACTTCCAGTGAAGCTAGGTAAACACATGAGTAGAAGGGTGCGATCAGAAAAGCCTAGTCAGTCCAATATATCCTACATTGCATCTGTATTTTGCTTTATTGGACGTATAAAAAGCTCATAAATTGAATTCCAATATATTCAACACCAATAAACCTATTGAGAGAAAATCCCAGTTAAGTTTGTCCTCATATCTCAGCTTTGGGATGAGATAGACTGAAAATAATCACACCTTTGTGTAAGTCAGGACCTGCCTAATCAACACCGTGAGTTTGGAAGAAATCTGAGATGGTCAAAAATTTAGTCTAAAAAAACACAAAGGGGTACCCCTTAGTGTTTTTTGGGTGAAATATGTGACCTCCTCAGATCTTCTTCAAACCCACACCGTGTGTCAGAGAGGTCCTGACGAAGACAGTGGTGTGGTAATTGTTGCCCTACCACATCCCAAAGCTAAGATATAGGGACATGTTGTGCTGCATAAAATGTATAACTGTAAATTTCATGATGGGATTCCTACTTCCAGTGAAGCTAGGTAAACACAAGAGTAGAAGGGTGCAATCAGAAAAGCCTAGTCAGTCCAATATATCCTACATTGCATCTGTATTTTGCTTTATTGGACGTATAAAAAGCTCATAAATTGAATTCCAATATATTCAACACCAATAAACCTATTGAGAGAAAATCCCAGTTAAGTTTGTCCTCATATCTCAGCTTTGGGATGAGATAGACTGAAAATAATCACACCTTTGTGTAAGTCAGGACCTGCCTAATCAACACCGTGAGTTTGGAAGAAATCTGAGACGGTCAAAAATTTAGTCTAAAAAAACACAAAGGGGTACCCCTTAGTGTTTTTTGGGTGAAATATGTGACCTCCTCAGATCTTCTTCAAACCCACACCGTGTGTCAGAGAGGTCCTGACAAAGACAGTGGTGTGGTAATTGTTGCCCTACCACATCCCAAAGCTAAGATATAGGGACATGTTGTGCTGCATAAAATGTATAACTGTAAATTTCATGATGGGATTCCTACTTCCAGTGAAGCTAGGTAAACACAAGAGTAGAAGGGTGCAATCAGAAAAGCCTAGTCAGTCCAATATATCCTACATTGCATCTGTATTTTGCTTTATTGGACGTATAAAAAGCTCATAAATTGAATTCCAATATATTCAACACCAATAAACCTATTGAGAGAAAATCCTAGTTAAGTTTGTCCTCATATCTCAGCTTTGGGATGAGATAGGCTGAAAATAATCACACCTTTGTGTAAGTCAGGACCTGCCTAATCAACACCGTGAGTTTGGAAGAAATCTGAGATGGTCAAAAATTTAGTCTAAAAAACACAAAGGGGTACCCCTTAGTGTTTTTTTGGGTGAAATATGTGACCTCCTCAACTCTTCTTCAAACCCACACCGTGTGTCAGAGAGGTCCTGATGAAGACAGTGGTGGGGTAATTGTTGCCCTACCACATCCCAAAGCTAAGATATAGGGACATGTTGTGCTGCATAAAATGTATAACTGTAAATTTCATGATGGGATTCCTACTTCCAGTGAAGCTAGGTAAACACATGAGTAGAAGGGTGCGATCAGAAAAGCCTAGTCAGTCCAATATATCCTACATTGCATCTGTATTTTGCTTTATTGGACGTATAAAAAGCTCATAAATTGAATTCCAATATATTCAACACCAATAAACCTATTGAGAGAAAATCCCAGTTAAGTTTGTCCTCATATCTCAGCTTTGGGATGAGATAGACTGAAAATAATCACACCTTTGTGTAAGTCAGGACCTGCCTAATCAACACCGTGAGTTTGGAAGAAATCTGAGACGGTCAAAAATTTAGTCTAAAAAAACACAAAGGGGTACCCCTTAGTGTTTTTTGGGTGAAATATGTGACCTCCTCAGATCTTCTTCAAACCCACACCGTGTGTCAGAGAGGTCCTGACGAAGACAGTGGTGTGGTAATTGTTGCCCTACCACATCCCAAAGCTAAGATATAGGGACATGTTGTGCTGCATAAAATGTATAACTGTAAATTTCATGATGGGATTCCTACTTCCAGTGAAGCTAGGTAAACACAAGAGTAGAAGGGTGCAATCAGAAAAGCCTAGTCAGTCCAATATATCCTACATTGCATCTGTATTTTGCTTTATTGGACGTATAAAAAGCTCATAAATTGAATTCCAATATATTCAACACCAATAAACCTATTGAGAGAAAATCCTAGTTAAGTTTGTCCTCATATCTCAGCTTTGGGATGAGATAGGCTGAAAATAATCACACCTTTGTGTAAGTCAGGACCTGCCTAATCAACACCGTGAGTTTGGAAGAAATCTGAGATGGTCAAAAATTTAGTCTAAAAAACACAAAGGGGTACCCCTTAGTGTTTTTTTGGGTGAAATATGTGACCTCCTCAACTCTTCTTCAAACCCACACCGTGTGTCAGAGAGGTCCTGATGAAGACAGTGGTGGGGTAATTGTTGCCCTACCACATCCCAAAGCTAAGATATAGGGACATGTTGTGCTGCATAAAATGTATAACTGTAAATTTCATGATGGGATTCCTACTTCCAGTGAAGCTAGGTAAACACATGAGTAGAAGGGTGCGATCAGAAAAGCCTAGTCAGTCCAATATATCCTACATTGCATCTGTATTTTGCTTTATTGGACGTATAAAAAGCTCATAAATTGAATTCCAATATATTCAACACCAATAAACCTATTGAGAGAAAATCCCAGTTAAGTTTGTCCTCATATCTCAGCTTTGGGATGAGATAGACTGAAAATAATCACACCTTTGTGTAAGTCAGGACCTGCCTAATCAACACCATGAGTTTGGAAGAAATCTGAGACGGTCAAAAATTTAGTCTAAAAAAACACAAAGGGGTACCCCTTAGTGTTTTTTGGGTGAAATATGTGACCTCCTCAGATCTTCTTCAAACCCACACCGTGTGTCAGAGAGGTCCTGACAAAGACAGTGGTGTGGTAATTGTTGCCCTACCACATCCCAAAGCTAAGATATAGGGACATGTTGTGCTGCATAAAATGTATAACTGTAAATTTCATGATGGGATTCCTACTTCCAGTGAAGCTAGGTAAACACAAGAGTAGAAGGGTGCAATCAGAAAAGCCTAGTCAGTCCAATATATCCTACATTGCATCTGTATTTTGCTTTATTGGACGTATAAAAAGCTCATAAATTGAATTCCAATATATTCAACACCAATAAACCTATTGAGAGAAAATCCTAGTTAAGTTTGTCCTCATATCTCAGCTTTGGGATGAGATAGGCTGAAAATAATCACACCTTTGTGTAAGTCAGGACCTGCCTAATCAACACCGTGAGTTTGGAAGAAATCTGAGATGGTCAAAAATTTAGTCTAAAAAACACAAAGGGGTACCCCTTAGTGTTTTTTTGGGTGAAATATGTGACCTCCTCAGCTCTTCTTCAAACCCACACCGTGTGTCAGAGAGGTCCTGACGAAGACAGTGGTGTGGTAATTTTTGCCCTACCACATCCCAAAGCTGAGATATAGGGACATGTTTTGCTGCATAAAATGTATAACTGTAAATTTCATGATGGGATTCCTACTTCCAGTGAAGCTAGGTAAACACAAGAGTAGAAGGGTGCAATCAGAAAAGCCTAGTCAGTCCAATATATCCTACATTGCATCTGTATTTTGCTTTATTGGACGTATAACAAGTTCATAAATTTAATTCCAATATATTCAACACCAATAAACCTATTGAGAGAAATTCCCAGTTAAGTTTGTCCTCATATCTCAGCTTTGGGATGAGATAGACTGAAAATAATCACACCTTTGTGTAAGTCAGGACCTGCCTAATCAACACCGTGAGTTTTTAAGAAATCTGAGACGGTCAAAAATTTAGTCTAAAAAAACACAAAGGGGTACCCCTTAGTGTTTTTTGGGTGAAATATGTGACCTCCTCAGATCTTCTTCAAACCCACACCGTGTGTCAGAGAGGTCCTGACAAAGACAGTGGTGGGGTAATTGTTGCCCTACCACATCCCAAAGCTAAGATATAGTGACATGTTGTGCTGCATAAAATGTATAACTGTAAATTTCATGATGGGATTCCTACTTCCAGTGAAGCTAGGTAAACACAAGAGTAGAAGGGTGCAATCAGAAAAGCCTAGTCAGTCCAATATATCCTACATTGCATCTGTATTTTGCTTTATTGGACGTATAAAAAGCTCATAAACTGAATTCCAATATATTCAACACCAATAAACCTATTGAGAGAAAATCCTAGTTAAGTTTGTCCTCATATCTCAGCTTTGGGATGAGATAGGCTGAAAATAATCACACCTTTGTGTAAGTCAGGACCTGCCTAATCAACACCGTGAGTTTGGAAGAAATCTGAGATGGTCAAAAATTTAGTCTAAAAAACACAAAGGGGTACCCCTTAGTGTTTTTTTGGGTGAAATATGTGACCTCCTCAGCTCTTCTTCAAACCCACACCGTGTGTCAGAGAGGTCCTGACGAAGACAGTGGTGTGGTAATTTTTGCCATACCACATCCCAAAGCTAAGATATAGGGACATGTTGTGCTGCATAAAATGTATAACTGTAAATTTCATGATGGGATTCCTACTTCCAGTGAAGCTAGGTAAACACAAGAGTAGAAGGGTGCAATCAGAAAAGCCTAGTCAGTCCAATATATCCTACATTGCATCTGTATTTTGCTTTATTGGACGTATAAAAAGCTCATAAATTGAATTCCAATATATTCAACACCAATAAACCTATTGAGAGAAAATCCTAGTTAAGTTTGTCCTCATATCTCAGCTTTGGGATGAGATAGGCTGAAAATAATCACACCTTTGTGTAAGTCAGGACCTGCCTAATCAACACCGTGAGTTTGGAAGAAATCTGAGATGGTCAAAAATTTAGTCTAAAAAACACAAAGGGGTACCCCTTAGTGTTTTTTTGGGTGAAATATGTGACCTCCTCAGCTCTTCTTCAAACCCACACCGTGTGTCAGAGAGGTCCTGACGAAGACAGTGGTGTGGTAATTTTTGCCATACCACATCCCAAAGCTAAGATATAGGGACATGTTGTGCTGCATAAAATGTATAACTGTAAATTTCATGATGGGATTCCTACTTCCAGTGAAGCTAGGTAAACACAAGAGTAGAAGGGTGCAATCAGAAAAGCCTAGTCAGTCCAATATATCCTACATTGCATCTGTATTTTGCTTTATTGGACGTATAAAAAGCTCATAAATTGAATTCCAATATATTCAACACCAATAAACCTATTGAGAGAAAATCCTAGTTAAGTTTGTCCTCATATCTCAGCTTTGGGATGAGATAGGCTGAAAATAATCACACCTTTGTGTAAGTCAGGACCTGCCTAATCAACACCGTGAGTTTGGAAGAAATCTGAGATGGTCAAAAATTTAGTCTAAAAAACACAAAGGGGTACCCCTTAGTGTTTTTTTGGGTGAAATATGTGACCTCCTCAACTCTTCTTCAAACCCACACCGTGTGTCAGAGAGGTCCTGATGAAGACAGTGGTGGGGTAATTGTTGCCCTACCACATCCCAAAGCTAAGATATAGGGACATGTTGTGCTGCATAAAATGTATAACTGTAAATTTCATGATGGGATTCCTACTTCCAGTGAAGCTAGGTAAACACATGAGTAGAAGGGTGCGATCAGAAAAGCCTAGTCAGTCCAATATATCCTACATTGCATCTGTATTTTGCTTTATTGGACGTATAAAAAGCTCATAAATTGAATTCCAATATATTCAACACCAATAAACCTATTGAGAGAAAATCCCAGTTAAGTTTGTCCTCATATCTCAGCTTTGGGATGAGATAGACTGAAAATAATCACACCTTTGTGTAAGTCAGGACCTGCCTAATCAACACCGTGAGTTTGGAAGAAATCTGAGACGGTCAAAAATTTAGTCTAAAAAAACACAAAGGGGTACCCCTTAGTGTTTTTTGGGTGAAATATGTGACCTCCTCAGATCTTCTTCAAACCCACACCGTGTGTCAGACAGGTCCTAACAAAGACAGTGGTGTGGTAATTGTTGCCCTACCACATCCCAAAGCTAAGATATAGGGACATGTTGTGCTGCATAAAATGTATAACTGTAAATTTCATGATGGGATTCCTACTTCCAGTGAAGCTAGGTAAACACAAGAGTAGAAGGGTGCAATCAGAAAAGCCTAGTCAGTCCAATATATCCTACATTGCATCTGTATTTTGCTTTATTGGACGTATAAAAAGCTCATAAATTGAATTCCAATATATTCAACACCAATAAACCTATTGAGAGAAAATCCTAGTTAAGTTTGTCCTCATATCTCAGCTTTGGGATGAGATAGGCTGAAAATAATCACACCTTTGTGTAAGTCAGGACCTGCCTAATCAACACCGTGAGTTTGGAAGAAATCTGAGATGGTCAAAAATTTAGTCTAAAAAACACAAAGGGGTACCCCTTAGTGTTTTTTTGGGTGAAATATGTGACCTCCTCAGCTCTTCTTCAAACCCACACCGTGTGTCAGAGAGGTCCTGACGAAGACAGTGGTGTGGTAATTTTTGCCCTACCACATCCCAAAGCTGAGATATAGGGACATGTTTTGCTGCATAAAATGTATAACTGTAAATTTCATGATGGGATTCCTACTTCCAGTGAAGCTAGGTAAACACAAGAGTAGAAGGGTGCAATCAGAAAAGCCTAGTCAGTCCAATATATCCTACATTGCATCTGTATTTTGCTTTATTGGACGTATAAAAAGCTCATAAAATTAATTCCAATATATTCAACACCAATAAACCTATTGAGAGAAATTCCCAGTTAAGTTTGTCCTCATATCTCAGCTTTGGGATGAGATAGACTGAAAATAATCACACCTTTGTGTAAGTCAGGACCTGCCTAATCAACATCGTGAGTTTGGAAGAAATCTGAGACGGTCAAAAATTGAGTCTAAAAAAACACAAAGGGGTACCCCTTAGTGTTTTTTTGGGTGAAATATGTGACCTCCTCAGCTCTTCTTCAAACCCACACCATGTGTCAGGGAGGTCCTGACAAAGACAGTGGTGTGGTAATTGTTGCCCTACCACATCCCAAAGCTGAGATATAGGGACATGTTTTGCTGCATAAAATGTATAACTGTAAATTTCATGATGGTATTCCTACTTCCAGTGAAGCTAGGTAAACACATGAGTAGAAGGGTGCGATCAGAAAAGCCTAGTCAGTCCAATATATCCTACATTGCATCTGTATTTTGCTTTATTGGATGTATAAAAAGCTCATAAATTGAATTCCAATATATTCAACACCAATAAACCTATTGAGAGAAAATCCCAGTTAAGTTTGTCCTCATATCTCAGCTTTGGGATGACATAGGCTGAAAATAATCACACCTTTGTGTAAGTCAGGACCTGCCTAATCAACATCGTGAGTTTGGAAGAAATCTGAGACGGTCAAAAATTGAGTCTAAAAAAACACAAAGGGGTACCCCTTAGTGTTTTTTGGGTGAAATATGTGACCTCCTCAGATCTTCTTCAAACCCACACCGTGTGTCAGAGAGGTCCTGACAAAGACAGTGGTGGGGTAATTGTTGCCCTACCACATCCCAAAGCTAAGATATAGGGACATGTTGTGCTGCATAAAATGTATAACTGTAAATTTCATGATGGGATTCCTACTTCCAGTGAAGCTAGGTAAACACATGAGTAGAAGGGTGCGATCAGAAAAGCCTAGTCAGTCCAATATATCCTACATTGCATCTGTATTTTGCTTTATTGGACGTATAACAAGTTCATAAATTTAATTCCAATATATTCAACACCAATAAACCTATTGAGAGAAATTCCCAGTTAAGTTTGTCCTCATATCTCAGCTTTGGGATGAGATAGACTGAAAATAATCACACCTTTGTGTAAGTCAGGACCTGCCTAATCAACACCGTGAGTTTTTAAGAAATCTGAGACGGTCAAAAATTTAGTCTAAAAAAACACAAAGGGGTACCCCTTAGTGTTTTTTGGGTGAAATATGTGACCTCCTCAGATCTTCTTCAAACCCACACCGTGTGTCAGAGAGGTCCTGACAAAGACAGTGGTGGGGTAATTGTTGCCCTACCACATCCCAAAGCTAAGATATAGTGACATGTTGTGCTGCATAAAATGTATAACTGTAAATTTCATGATGGGATTCCTACTTCCAGTGAAGCTAGGTAAACACAAGAGTAGAAGGGTGCAATCAGAAAAGCCTAGTCAGTCCAATATATCCTACATTGCATCTGTATTTTGCTTTATTGGACGTATAAAAAGCTCATAAATTGAATTCCAATATATTCAACACCAATAAACCTATTGAGAGAAAATCCTAGTTAAGTTTGTCCTCATATCTCAGCTTTGGGATGAGATAGGCTGAAAATAATCACACCTTTGTGTAAGTCAGGACCTGCCTAATCAACACCGTGAGTTTGGAAGAAATCTGAGATGGTCAAAAATTTAGTCTTAAAAACACAAAGGGGTACCCCTTAGTGTTTTTTTGGGTGAAATATGTGACCTCCTCAGCTCTTCTTCAAACCCACACCGTGTGTCAGAGAGGTCCTGACGAAGACAGTGGTGTGGTAATTTTTGCCATACCACATCCCAAAGCTAAGATATAGGGACATGTTGTGCTGCATAAAATGTATAACTGTAAATTTCATGATGGGATTCCTACTTCCAGTGAAGCTAGGTAAACACAAGAGTAGAAGGGTGCGATCAGAAAAGCCTAGTCAGTCCAATATATCCTACATTGCATCTGTATTTTGCTTTATTGGACGTATAAAAAGCTCATGAATTTAATGCCAATATATTCAACACCAATAAACCTATTGAGAGAAATTCCCAGTTAAGTTTGTCCTCATATCTCAGATTTGGGATGAGATAGGCTGAAAATAATCACACCTTTGTGTAAGTCAGGACTTGCCTAATCAACACCGTGAGTTTGGAAGAAATCTGAGACGGTCAAAAATTTAGTCTAAAAAAACACAAAGGGGTACCCCTTAGTGTTTTTTTGGGTGAAATATGTGACCTCCTCAGCTCTTCTTCAAACCCACACCGTGTGTCAGAGAGGTCCTGACGAAGACAGTGGTGTGGTAATTTTTGCCCTACCACATCCCAAAGCTGAGATATAGGGACATGTTTTGCTGCATAAAATGTATAACTGTAAATTTCATGATGGGATTCCTACTTCCAGTGAAGCTAGGTAAACACAAGAGTAGAAGGGTGCGATCAGAAAAGCCTAGTCAGTCCAATATATCCTACATTGCATCTGTATTTTGCTTTATTGGACGTATAAAAAGCTCATGAATTTAATGCCAATATATTCAACACCAATAAACCTATTGAGAGAAATTCCCAGTTAAGTTTGTCCTCATAACTCAGATTTGGGATGAGATAGGCTGAAAATAATCACACCTTTGTGTAAGTCAGGACTTGCCTAATCAACACCGTGAGTTTGGAAGAAATCTGAGACGGTCAAAAATTTAGTCTAAAAAAACACAAAGGGGTACCCCTTAGTGTTTTTTGGGTGAAATATGTGACCTCCTCAGATCTTCTTCAAACCCACACCGTGTGTCAGAGAGGTCCTGACAAAGACAGTGGTGTGGTAATTGTTGCCCTACCACATCCCAAAGCTAAGATATAGGGACATGTTGTGCTGCATAAAATGTATAACTGTAAATTTCATGATGGGATTCCTACTTCCAGTGAAGCTAGGTAAACACAAGAGTAGAAGGGTGCAATCAGAAAAGCCTAGTCAGTCCAATATATCCTACATTGCATCTGTATTTTGCTTTATTGGACGTATAAAAAGCTCATAAATTGAATTCCAATATATTCAACACCAATAAACCTATTGAGAGAAAATCCTAGTTAAGTTTGTCCTCATATCTCAGCTTTGGGATGAGATAGGCTGAAAATAATCACACCTTTGTGTAAGTCAGGACCTGCCTAATCAACACCGTGAGTTTGGAAGAAATCTGAGATGGTCAAAAATTTAGTCTAAAAAACACAAAGGGGTACCCCTTAGTGTTTTTTTGGGTGAAATATGTGACCTCCTCAGCTCTTCTTCAAACCCACACCGTGTGTCAGAGAGGTCTTGACGAAGACAGTGGTGTGGTAATTTTTGCCCTACCACATCCCAAAGCTGAGATATAGGGACATGTTTTGCTGCATAAAATGTATAACTGTAAATTTCATGATGGGATTCCTACTTCCAGTGAAGCTAGGTAAACACAAGAGTAGAAGGGTGCAATCAGAAAAGCCTAGTCAGTCCAATATATCCTACATTGCATCTGTATTTTGCTTTATTGGACGTATAAAAAGCTCATAAAATTAATTCCAATATATTCAACACCAATAAACCTATTGAGAGAAATTCCCAGTTAAGTTTGTCCTCATATCTCAGATTTGGGATGAGATAGGCTGAAAATAATCACACCTTTGTGTAAGTCAGGACTTGCCTAATCAACACCGTGAGTTTGGAAGAAATCTGAGACGGTCAAAAATTTAGTCTAAAAAAACACAAAGGGGTACCCCTTAGTGTTTTTTTGGGTGAAATATGTGACCTCCTCAGCTCTTCTTCAAACCCACACCGTGTGTCAGAGAGGTCCTGACGAAGACAGTGGTGTGGTAATTTTTGCCCTACCACATCCCAAAGCTGAGATATAGGGACATGTTTTGCTGCATAAAATGTATAACTGTAAATTTCATGATGGGATTCCTACTTCCAGTGAAGCTAGGTAAACACAAGAGTAGAAGGGTGCGATCAGAAAAGCCTAGTCAGTCCAATATATCCTACATTGCATCTGTATTTTGCTTTATTGGACGTATAAAAAGCTCATGAATTTAATGCCAATATATTCAACACCAATAAACCTATTGAGAGAAATTCCCAGTTAAGTTTGTCCTCATATCTCAGATTTGGGATGAGATAGGCTGAAAATAATCACACCTTTGTGTAAGTCAGGACTTGCCTAATCAACACCGTGAGTTTGGAAGAAATCTGAGACGGTCAAAAATTTAGTCTAAAAAAACACAAAGGGGTACCCCTTAGTGTTTTTTTGGGTGAAATATGTGACCTCCTCAGATCTTCTTCAAACCCACACCGTGTGTCAGAGAGGTCCTGACAAAGACAGTGGTGTGGTAATTGTTGCCCTACCACATCCCAAAGCTAAGATATAGGGACATGTTGTGCTGCATAAAATGTATAACTGTAAATTTCATGATGGGATTCCTACTTCCAGTGAAGCTAGGTAAACACAAGAGTAGAAGGGTGCAATCAGAAAAGCCTAGTCAGTCCAATATATCCTACATTGCATCTGTATTTTGCTTTATTGGACGTATAAAAAGCTCATAAATTGAATTCCAATATATTCAACACCAATAAACCTATTGAGAGAAAATCCTAGTTAAGTTTGTCCTCATATCTCAGCTTTGGGATGAGATAGGCTGAAAATAATCACACCTTTGTGTAAGTCAGGACCTGCCTAATCAACACCGTGAGTTTGGAAGAAATCTGAGATGGTCAAAAATTTAGTCTAAAAAACACAAAGGGGTACCCCTTAGTGTTTTTTTGGGTGAAATATGTGACCTCCTCAGCTCTTCTTCAAACCCACACCGTGTGTCAGAGAGGTCTTGACGAAGACAGTGGTGTGGTAATTTTTGCCCTACCACATCCCAAAGCTGAGATATAGGGACATGTTTTGCTGCATAAAATGTATAACTGTAAATTTCATGATGGGATTCCTACTTCCAGTGAAGCTAGGTAAACACAAGAGTAGAAGGGTGCAATCAGAAAAGCCTAGTCAGTCCAATATATCCTACATTGCATCTGTATTTTGCTTAATTGGACGTATAAAAAGCTCATAAAATTAATTCCAATATATTCAACACCAATAAACCTATTGAGAGAAATTCCCAGTTAAGTTTGTCCTCATATCTCAGCTTTGGGATGAGATAGACTGAAAATAATCACACCTTTGTGTAAGTCAGGACCTGCCTAATCAACATCGTGGGTTTGGAAGAAATCTGAGACGGTCAAAAATTGAGTCTAAAAAAACACAAAGGGGTACCCCTTAGTGTTTTTTTGGGTGAAATATGTGACCTCCTCAGCTCTTCTTCAAACCCACACCATGTGTCAGGGAGGTCCTGACAAAGACAGTGGTGTGGTAATTGTTGCCCTACCACATCCCAAAGCTGAGATATAGGGACATGTTTTGCTGCATAAAATGTATAACTGTAAATTTCATGATGGTATTCCTACTTCCAGTGAAGCTAGGTAAACACATGAGTAGAAGGGTGCAATCAGAAAAGCCTAGTCAGTCCAATATATCCTACATTGCATCTGTATTTTGCTTTATTGGATGTATAAAAAGCTCATAAATTGAATTCCAATATATTCAACACCAATAAACCTATTGAGAGAAAATCCCAGTTAAGTTTGTCCTCATATCTCAGCTTTGGGATGACATAGGCTGAAAATAATCACACCTTTGTGTAAGTCAGGACCTGCCTAATCAACATCGTGAGTTTGGAAGAAATCTGAGACGGTCAAAAATTGAGTCTAAAAAAACACAAAGGGGTACCCCTTAGTGTTTTTTTGGGTGAAATATGTGACCTCCTCAGATCTTCTTCAAACCCACACCGTGTGTCAGAGAGGTCCTGACAAAGACAGTGGTGTGGTAATTGTTGCCCTACCACATCCCAAAGATAAGATATAGGGACATGTTGTGCTGCATAAAATGTATAACTGTAAATTTCATGATGGGATTCCTACTTCCAGTGAAGCTAGGTAAACACATGAGTAGAAGGGTGCGATCAGAAAAGCCTAGTCAGTCCAATATATCCTACATTGCATCTGTATTTTGCTTTATTGGACGTATAAAAAGCTCATAAATTTAATTCCAATATATTCAACACCAATAAACCAATTGAGAGAAAATCCCAGTTACGTAAGTCCTCAATTCTCAGCTTTGGGATTAGATAGGCTGAAAATAATCACACCCCTGTGTAAGTCAGGACCTGCTTAATCAACATCGTAAGTTTGGAAGAAATCTGAGACGGTCAAAATTTTAGTCAAAAAAAAAAAAAAACACAAAGGGGTACCCCTTAGTGTTTTTTTGGGTGAAAAAAAGTATCCTCCTCAGATCTTCTTCAAACTCACACCGTGTGTCAAGGACGTCCTGACGATGAGAATGGTGTGGTAATTTTTGCCCTACCACATCCCAAAGCTGAGATATAGGGACATGTTGTACTGCATAAAATGTATAACTGTAAATTTCATGATGGGATTCCTACTTCCAGTGAAGCTAGGTAAACACAAGAGTAGAAGGGTGCGATCAGAAAAGCCTAGTCAGTCCAATATATCCTACATTGCATCTGTATTTTGCTTTATTGGACGTATAAAAAGCTCATGAATTTAATGCCAATATATTCAACACCAATAAACCTATTGAGAGAAATTCCCAGTTAAGTTTGTCCTCATATCTCAGATTTGGGATGAGATAGGCTGAAAATAATCACACCTTTGTGTAAGTCAGGACTTGCCTAATCAACACCGTGAGTTTGGAAGAAATCTGAGACGGTCAAAAATTTAGTCTAAAAAAACACAAAGGGGTACCCCTTAGTGTTTTTTTGGGTGAAATATGTGACCTCCTCAGATCTTCTTCAAACCCACACCGTGTGTCAGAGAGGTCCTGACAAAGACAGTGGTGTGGTAATTGTTGCCCTACCACATCCCAAAGCTAAGATATAGGGACATGTTGTGCTGCATAAAATGTATAACTGTAAATTTCATGATGGGATTCCTACTTCCAGTGAAGCTAGGTAAACACAAGAGTAGAAGGGTGCAATCAGAAAAGCCTAGTCAGTCCAATATATCCTACATTGCATCTGTATTTTGCTTTATTGGACGTATAAAAAGCTCATAAATTGAATTCCAATATATTCAACACCAATAAACCTATTGAGAGAAAATCCTAGTTAAGTTTGTCCTCATATCTCAGCTTTGGGATGAGATAGGCTGAAAATAATCACACCTTTGTGTAAGTCAGGACCTGCCTAATCAACACCGTGAGTTTGGAAGAAATCTGAGATGGTCAAAAATTTAGTCTAAAAAACACAAAGGGGTACCCCTTAGTGTTTTTTTGGGTGAAATATGTGACCTCCTCAGCTCTTCTTCAAACCCACACCGTGTGTCAGAGAGGTCTTGACGAAGACAGTGGTGTGGTAATTTTTGCCCTACCACATCCCAAAGCTGAGATATAGGGACATGTTTTGCTGCATAAAATGTATAACTGTAAATTTCATGATGGGATTCCTACTTCCAGTGAAGCTAGGTAAACACAAGAGTAGAAGGGTGCAATCAGAAAAGCCTAGTCAGTCCAATATATCCTACATTGCATCTGTATTTTGCTTTATTGGACGTATAAAAAGCTCATAAAATTAATTCCAATATATTCAACACCAATAAACCTATTGAGAGAAATTCCCAGTTAAGTTTGTCCTCATATCTCAGCTTTGGGATGAGATAGACTGAAAATAATCACACCTTTGTGTAAGTCAGGACCTGCCTAATCAACATCGTGGGTTTGGAAGAAATCTGAGACGGTCAAAAATTGAGTCTAAAAAAACACAAAGGGGTACCCCTTAGTGTTTTTTTGGGTGAAATATGTGACCTCCTCAGCTCTTCTTCAAACCCACACCATGTGTCAGGGAGGTCCTGACAAAGACAGTGGTGTGGTAATTGTTGCCCTACCACATCCCAAAGCTGAGATATAGGGACATGTTTTGCTGCATAAAATGTATAACTGTAAATTTCATGATGGTATTCCTACTTCCAGTGAAGCTAGGTAAACACATGAGTAGAAGGGTGCAATCAGAAAAGCCTAGTCAGTCCAATATATCCTACATTGCATCTGTATTTTGCTTTATTGGATGTATAAAAAGCTCATAAATTGAATTCCAATATATTCAACACCAATAAACCTATTGAGAGAAAATCCCAGTTAAGTTTGTCCTCATATCTCAGCTTTGGGATGACATAGGCTGAAAATAATCACACCTTTGTGTAAGTCAGGACCTGCCTAATCAACATCGTGAGTTTGGAAGAAATCTGAGACGGTCAAAAATTGAGTCTAAAAAAACACAAAGGGGTACCCCTTAGTGTTTTTTTGGGTGAAATATGTGACCTCCTCAGATCTTCTTCAAACCCACACCGTGTGTCAGAGAGGTCCTGACAAAGACAGTGGTGTGGTAATTGTTGCCCTACCACATCCCAAAGATAAGATATAGGGACATGTTGTGCTGCATAAAATGTATAACTGTAAATTTCATGATGGGATTCCTACTTCCAGTGAAGCTAGGTAAACACATGAGTAGAAGGGTGCGATCAGAAAAGCCTAGTCAGTCCAATATATCCTACATTGCATCTGTATTTTGCTTTATTGGACGTATAAAAAGCTCATAAATTTAATTCCAATATATTCAACACCAATAAACCAATTGAGAGAAAATCCCAGTTACGTAAGTCCTCAATTCTCAGCTTTGGGATTAGATAGGCTGAAAATAATCACACCCCTGTGTAAGTCAGGACCTGCTTAATCAACATCGTAAGTTTGGAAGAAATCTGAGACGGTCAAAATTTTAGTCAAAAAAAAAAAAAAACACAAAGGGGTACCCCTTAGTGTTTTTTTGGGTGAAAAAAAGTATCCTCCTCAGATCTTCTTCAAACTCACACCGTGTGTCAAGGACGTCCTGACGATGAGAATGGTGTGGTAATTTTTGCCCTACCACATCCCAAAGCTGAGATATAGGGACATGTTGTACTGCATAAAATGTATAACTGTAAATTTCATGATGGGATTCCTACTTCCAGTGAAGCTAGGTAAACACAAGAGTAGAAGGGTGCGATCAGAAAAGCCTAGTCAGTCCAATATATCCTACATTGCATCTGTATATTGCTTTATTGGACATATAACAAGCTCATAAATTGAATTCCAATATATTCAACACCAATAAACCTATTGAGAGAAAATCCCAGTTAAGTTTGTCCTCATATCTCAGCTTTGGGATGAAATAGGCTGAAAATAATCACACCTTTGTGTAAGTCAGGACCTGCCTAATCAACATCATGAGTTTGGAAGAAATCTGAGACGGTCAAAAATTGAGTCTAAAAAAACACAAAGGGGTACCCCTTAGTGTTTTTTTGGGTGAAATATGTGACCTCCTCAGCTCTTCTTCAAACCCACACCATGTGTCAGGGAGGTCCTGACAAAGACAGTGGTGTGGTAATTGTTGCCCTACCACATCCCAAAGCTGAGATATAGGGACATGTTTTGCTGCATAAAATGTATAACTGTAAATTTCATGATGGGATTCCTTCTTCCAGTGAAGCTAGGTAAACACATGAGTAGAAGGGTGCGATCAGAAAAGCCTAGTCAGTCCAATATATCCTACATTGCATCTGTATTTTGCTTTATTGGACGTATAAAAAGCTCATAAATTGAATTCCAATATATTCAACACCAATAAACCTATTGAGAGAAAATCCCAGTTAAGTTTGTCCTCATATCTCAGCTTTGGGATGAGATAGGCTGAAAATAATCACACCTTTGTGTAAGTCAGGACCTGCCTAATCAATATCGTGAGTTTGGAAGAAATCTGAGACGGTCAAAAATTGAGTCTAAAAAAACACAAAGGGGTACCCCTTAGTGTTTTTTTGGGTGAAATATGTGACCTCCTCAGCTCTTCTTCAAACCCACACCATGTGAAAGGGAGGTCCTGACAAAGACAGTGGTGTGGTAATTGTTGCCCTACCACATCCCAAAGCTGAGATATAGGGACATGTTTTGCTGCATAAAATGTATAACTGTAAATTTCATGATGGGATTCCTACTTCCAGTGAAGCTAGGTAAACACAAGAGTAGAAGGGTGCGATCAGAAAAGCCTAGTCAGTCCAATATATCCTACATTGCATCTGTATTTTGCTTTATTGGACGTATAACAAGTTCATAAATTTAATTCCAATATATTCAACACCAATAAACCAATTGAGAGAAAATCCCAGTTACGTAAGTCCTCAATTCTCAGCTTTGGGATTAGATAGGCTGAAAATAATCACACCCCTGTGTAAGTCAGGACCTGATTAATCAACATCGTAAGTTTGGAAGAAATCTGAGACGGTCAAAATTTTAGTCAAAACAAAAAAAACACAAAGGGGTACCCCTTAGTGTTTTTTTGGGTGAAAAAAAGTATCCTCCTCAGATCTTCTTCAAACTCACACCGTGTGTCAAGGACGTCCTGACGACGAGAATTGTGTGGTAATTTTTGCCCTACCACATCCCAAAGCTGAGATATAGGGACATGTTGTACTGCATAAAATGTATAACTGTAAATTTCATGATGGGATTCCTACTTCCAGTGAAGCTAGGTAAACACAAGAGTAGAAGGGTGCAATCAGAAAAGCCTAGTCAGTCCAATATATCCTACATTGCATCTGTATTTTGCTTTATTGGACGTATAAAAAGCTCATAAATTGAATTCCAATATATTCAACACCAATAAACCTATTGAGAGAAAATCCTAGTTAAGTTTGTCCTCATATCTCAGCTTTGGGATGAGATAGGCTGAAAATAATCACACCTTTGTGTAAGTCAGGACCTGCCTAATCAACACCGTGAGTTTGGAAGAAATCTGAGATGGTCAAAAATTTAGTCTAAAAAACACAAAGGGGTACCCCTTAGTGTTTTTTTGGGTGAAATATGTGACCTCCTCAGCTCTTCTTCAAACCCACACCGTGTGTCAGAGAGGTCCTGACGAAGACAGTGGTGTGGTAATTTTTGCCATACCACATCCCAAAGCTAAGATATAGGGACATGTTGTGCTGCATAAAATGTATAACTGTAAATTTCATGATGGGATTCCTACTTCCAGTGAAGCTAGGTAAACACAAGAGTAGAAGGGTGCAATCAGAAAAGCCTAGTCAGTCCAATATATCCTACATTGCATCTGTATTTTGCTTTATTGGACGTATAAAAAGCTCATAAATTGAATTCCAATATATTCAACACCAATAAACCTATTGAGAGAAAATCCTAGTTAAGTTTGTCCTCATATCTCAGCTTTGGGATGAGATAGGCTGAAAATAATCACACCTTTGTGTAAGTCAGGACCTGCCTAATCAACACCGTGAGTTTGGAAGAAATCTGAGATGGTCAAAAATTTAGTCTAAAAAAACACAAAGGGGTACCCCTTAGTGTTTTTTTTTGGTTAAAAATGTGACCTCCTCAGCTCTTCTTCAAACCCACACCATGTGTCAGAGAGGTCCTGACGAAGACAGTGGTGTGGTAATTGTTGCCCTACCACATCCCAAAGCTAAGATATAGGGACATGTTGTGCTGCATAAAATGTATAACTGTAAATTTCATGATGGGATTCCTACTTCCAGTGAAGCTAGGTAAACACATGAGTAGAAGGGTGCGATCAGAAAAGCCTAGTCAGTCCAATATATCCTACATTGCATCTGCATTTTGCTTTATTGGACGTATAACAAGCTCATAAATTTAATTCCAATATATTCAAAACAAATAAACCTATTGAGAGAAAAACCCACTTACGTTATACCTCATATCTCAGCTTTGGGATGAGATAGGCTGAAAATAATCACACCTTTGTGTAAGTCAGGACCTGCCTAATCAACATCGTGAGTTTGGAAGAAATCTGAGACGGTCAAAAATTTAGTCTAAAAAAACACAAAGGGGTACCCCTTAGTGTTTTTTTGGGTGAAATATGTGACCTCCTCAGATCTTCTTCAAACCCACACCGTGTGTCAGAGAGGTCCTGACGAAGACAGTGGTGTGGTAATTTTTGTCCTACCACATCCCAAAGCTAAGATATAGGGACATGCTGTGCTGCATAAAATTAATAACTGTAAATTTCATGATGGGATTCCTACTTCCAGTGAAGCTAGGTAAACACATGAGTAGAAGGGTGCGATCAGAAAAGCCTAGTCAGTCCAATATATCCTACATTGCATCTGTATTTTGCTTTATTGGATGTATAACAAGCTCATAAATTTAATTCCAATATATTCAACATCAATAAACCTATTGAGAGAAAATCCCAGTTAAGTTTGTCCTCATATCTCAGCTTTGGGATGAGATAGGCTGAAAATAATCACACCTTTGTGTAAGTCAGGGCCTGCCTAATCAACATCGTGAGTTTGGAAGAAATCTGAGATGGTAAAAAATTTTGTCTAAAATAACACAAAGGGGTACCCCTTAGTGTTTTCTTGGGTGAAATCTGTGACCTCTTCAGATCTTCTTCAAACCCACACCGTGTGTCAGAGAGATCCTGACGAAGACAGTGGTGTGGTAATTGTTGCCCTACCACATCCCAGAGCTGAGATATAGGGACATGTTGTGCTGCATAAAATGTATAACTGTAAGTTTCATGATGGGATTCCTACTTCCAGTGAAGCTAGGTAAACACATGAGTAGAAGGGTGTGATCAGAAAAGCCTAGTCAGTCCAATATATTCTACATTGCATCTGTATTTTGCTTTATTGGACGTATAAAAAGCTCATAAATTTAATTCCAATATATTCAACACCAATAAACCTATTGAGAGAAAATCCCAGTTAAGTTTGTCCTCATATCTCAGCTTTGGGATGAGATAGGCTAAAAATAATCACACCTTTGTGTAAGTCAGGACCTGCCTAATCAACATTGTGAGTTTGGAAGAAATCTGAGACGGTCAAAAATTGAGTCTAAAAAAACACAAAGGGGTACCCCTTAGTGTTTTTTTTTTATGAAATATGTGACCTCCTCAGATCTTCTTCAAACCCACACCGTGTGTCAGAGAGGTCCTGATGAAGACAGTGGTGTGGTAATTTTTGCCCTACCACATACCAAAGCTAAGATATAGGGACATGCTGTGCTGCATAAAATGTATAACTGTAAATTTCATGATGGGATTCCTACTTCCAGTGAAGCTAGGTAAACACATGAGTAGAAGGGTGCGATCAGAAAAGCCTAGTCAGTCCAATATATCCTACATTGCATCTGCATTTTGCTTTATTGGACGTATAACAAGCTCATAAATTTAATTCCAATATATTCAAAACAAATAAACCTATTGAGAGAAAATCCCACTTACGTTATACCTCATATCTCAGCTTTGGGATGAGATAGGCTGAAAATAATCACACCTTTGTGTAAGTCAGGACCTGCCTAATCAACATCGTGAGTTTGGAAGAAATCTGAGATGGTCAAAAATTTAGTCTAAAAAAACACAAAGGGGTACCCCTTAGTGTTTTTTTGGGTGAAATATGTGACCTCCTCAGATCTTCTTCAAACCCACACCGTGTGTCAGAGAGGTCCTGACGAAGACAGTGGTGTGGTAATTTTTGTCCTACCACATCCCAAAGCTAAGATATAGGGACATGCTGTGCTGCATAAAATTAACAACTGTAAATTTCATGATGGGATTCCTACTTCCAGTGAAGCTAGGTAAACACATGAGTAGAAGGGTGCGATCAGAAAAGCCTAGTCAGTCCAATATATCCTACATTGCATCTGTATTTTGCTTTATTGGACGTATAACAAGCTCATAAATTTAATTCCAATATATTCAACATCAATAAACCTATTGAGAGAAAATCCCAGTTAAGTTTGTCCTCATATCTCAGCTTTGGGATGAGATAGGCTGAAAATAATCACACCTTTGTGTAAGTCAGGACCTGCCTAATCAACATTGTGAGTTTGGAAGAAATCTGAGACGGTCAAAAATTTAGTCTAAAAAAACACAAAGGGGTACCCCTTAGTGTTTTTTTTTTATGAAATATGTGACCTCCTCAGATCTTCTTCAAACCCACACCGTGTGTCAGAGAGGTCCTGATGAAGACAGTGGTGTGGTAATTTTTGCCCTACCACATACCAAAGCTAAGATATAGGGACATGCTGTGCTGCATAAAATTAATAACTGAAAATTTCATGATGGGATTCCTACTTTCAGTGAAGCTAGGTAAACACATGAGTAGAAGGGTGTGATCAGAAAAGCCTAGTCAGTCCAATATATCCTACATTGCATCTGTATTTTGCTTTATTGGACGTATAAAAAGCTCATAAATTTAATTCCAATATATTCAACACCAATAAACCTATTGAGAGAAATTCCCAGTTAAGTTTGTCCTCATATCTCAGCTTTGGGATGAGATAGGCTGAAAATAATCACACCTTTGTGTAAGTCAGGACCTGCCTAATCAACATCGTGAGTTTGGAAGAAATCTGAGACGGTCAAAAATTTAGTCTAAAAAAACACAAAGGGGTACCCCTTAGTGTTTTTTTGGGTGAAATCTGTGACCTCCTCAGATCTTCTTCAAACCCACACCGTGTGTCAGAGAGATCCTGACGAAGACAGTGGTGTGGTAATTTTTGCCCTACCACATCCCAAAGCTAAGATATAGGGACATGCTGTGCTGCATAAAATGTATAACTGTAAATTTCATGATGGGATTCCTACTTCCAGTGAAGCTAGGTAAACACATGAGTAGAAGGGTGCGATCAGAAAAGCCTAGTCAGTCCAATATATCCTACATTGCATCTGCATTTTGCTTTATTGGACGTATAACAAGCTCATAAATTTAATTCCAATATATTCAACACCGGGCGGCACGGTGGCGCAGCAGGTAGTGTCGCAGTCACACAGCTCCAGGGGCCTGGAGGTTGTGGGTTCGATCCCAGCTCCGGGTGACTGTCTGTGTGGAGTTGGTGTGTTCTCCCCGTGTCCGCGTGGGTTTCCTCCGGGTGCTCCGGTTTCCTCCCACAGTCCAAAAACACACGTTGCAGGTGGATTGGCGACTCGAAAGTGTCCGTAGGTGTGTGAGTGAATGTGTGTGTGTCTGTGTTGCCCTGTGAAGGACTGGCGTCCCCTCCAGGGTGTATTCCCGCCTTGCGCCCAATGATTCCAGGTAGGCTCTGGACCCCCCGCGACCCTAAATTGGATAAGCGGTTACAGATAATGGATGGATGGATATTCAACACCAATAAACCTATTGAGAGAAAATCCCAGTTAAGTTTGTCCTCATATCTCAGCTTTGGGATGAGATAGGCTAAAAATAATCACACCTTTTTGTAAGTCAGGACCTGCCTAATCAACATCGTGAGTTTGGAAGAAATCTGAGATGGTCAAAATTTTAGTCTGAAAAAACACAAAGGGGTACCCCTTAGTGTTTTTTTGGGTGAAATATGTGACCTCTTCAAATCTTGTTCAAACCCACACCGTGTGTCAGGGAGGTCCTGACGAAGACAGTGGTGTGGTAATTTTTGTCCTACCACATCCCAAAGCTAAGATATAGGGACATGCTGTGCTGCATAAAATTAACAACTGTAAATTTCATGATGGGATTCCTACTTCCAGTGAAGCTAGGTAAACACATGAGTAGAAGGGTGCGATCAGAAAAGCCTAGTCAGTCCAATATATCCTACATTGCATCTGTATTTTGCTTTATTGGACGTATAACAAGCTCATAAATTTAATTCCAATATATTCAACACCAATAAACCTATTGAGAGAAAATCCCAGTTAAGTTTGTCCTCATATCTCAGCTTTGGGATGAGATAGGCTGAAAATAATCACACCTTTGTGTAAGTCAGGACCTGCCTAATCAACATCGTGAGTTTGGAAGAAATCTGAGATGGTCAAATATTTAGTCTAAAAAAACACAAAGGGGTACCCCTTAGTGTTTTTTTGGGTGAAATATGTGACCTCTTCAGATCTTGTTCAAACCCACACCGTGTGTCAGAGAGGTCCTGACGAAGACAGTGGTGTGGTAATTTTTGCCCTACCACATCCCAAAGCTGAGATATAGGGACATGTTTTGCTGCATAAAATGTATAACTGTAAATTTCATGATGGGATTCCTACTTCCAGTGAAGCTAGGTAAACACATGAGTAGAAGGGTGCGATCAGAAAAGCCTAGTCAGTCCAATATATCCTACATTGCATCTGTATTTTGCTTTATTGGATGTATAACAAGCTCATAAATTTAATTCCAATATATTCAACATCAATAAACCTATTGAGATAAAATCCCAGTTAAGTTTGTCCTCATATCTCAGCTTTGGGATGAGATAGGCTGAAAATAATCACACCTTTGTGTAAGTCAGGACCTGCCTAATCAACATCGTGAGTTTGGAAGAAATCTGAGATGGTCAAAAATTTAGTCTAAAATAACACAAAGGGGTACTTAGTGTTTTTTTGGGTGAAATATGTGACCTCTTCAGATCTTGTTCAAACCCACACCGTGTGTCAGGGAGGTCCTGAAGAAGACAGTGGTGTGGTAATTTTTGTCCTACCACATCCCAAAGCTAAGATATAGGGACATGCTGTGCTGCATAAAATTAATAACTGTAAATTTCATGATGGGATTCCTACTTCCAGTGAAGCTAGGTAAACACATGAGTAGAAGGGTGCGATCAGAAAAGCCTAGTCAGTCCAATATATCCTACATTGCATCTGTATTTTGCTTTATTGGACGTATAACAAGCTCATAAATTTAATTCCAATATATTCAACACCAATAAACCTATTGAGAGAAAATCCCAGTTAAGTTTGTCCTCATATCTCAGCTTTGGGATGAGATAGGCTGAAAATAATCACACCTTTGTGTAAGTCAGGACCTGCCTTATCAACATCGTGAGTTTGGAAGAAATCTGAGATGGTCAAAAATTTAGTCTAAAAAAACACAAAGGGGTACCCCTTTGTGTTTTTTGGTTAAAAATGTGACCTCCTCAGCTCTTCTTCAAACCCACACCATGTGTCAGAGAGGTCCTGACGAAGACAGTGGTGTGGTAATTGTTGCCCTACCACATCCCAAAGCTAAGATATAGGGACATGTTGTGCTGCATAAAATGTATAACTGTAAATTTCATGATGGGATTCCTACTTCCAGTGAAGCTAGGTAAACACATGAGTAGAAGGGTGCGATCAGAAAAGCCTAGTCAGTCCAATATATCCTACATTGCATCTGTATTTTGCTTTATTGGACGTATAAAAAGATCATAAATTTAATTCCAATATATTCAACACCAATAAACCTATTGAGAGAAAATCCCAGTTAAGTTTGTCCTCATATCTCAGCTTTGGGATGAGATAGGCTAAAAATAATCCCACCTTTGTGTAAGTCAGGACCTGCCTAATCAACATCGTGAGTTTGGAAGAAATCTGAGACGGTCAAAAATTTAGTCTGAAAAAACACAAAGGGGTACCCCTTAGTGTTTTTTTGGGTGAAATATGTGACCTCTTCAGATCTTCTTCAAACCCACACCGTGTGTCAGGGAGGTCCTGACGAAGACAGTGGTGTGGTAATTGTTGCCCTACCACATCCCAGAGCTGAGATATAGGGACATGTTGTGCTGCATAAAATGTATAACTGTAAATTTCATGATGGGATTCCTACTTCCAGTGAAGCTAGGTAAACACATGAGTAGAAGGGTGCGATCAGAAAAGCCTTGTCAGTCCAATATATCCTACATTGCATCTGAATTTTGCTTTATTGGACGTATAAAAAGCTCATAAATTTAATTCCAATATATTCAACACCAATAAACCTATTGAGAGAAAATCCCAGTTAAGTTTGTCCTCATATCTCAGCTTTGGGATGAGATAGGCTAAAAATAATCACACCTTTGTGTAAGTCAGGACCTGCCTAATCAACATCGTGAGTTTGGAAGAAATCTGAGATGGTCAAAAATTTAGTCTGAAAAAACACAAAGGGGTACCCCTTAGTGTTTTTTTGGGTGAAATATGTGACCTCTTCAGATCTTGTTCAAACCCACACCGTGTGTCAGGGAGGTCCTGACGAAGACAGTGGTGTGGTAATTTTTGTCCTACCACATCCCAAAGCTAAGATATAGGGACATGCTGTGCTTCATAAAATTAATAACTGTAAATTTCATGATGGGATTCCTACTTCCAGTGAAGCTAGGTAAACACATGAGTAGAAGGGTGCGATCAGAAAAACCTAGTCAGTCCAATATATCCTACATTGCATCTGTATTTTGCTTTATTGGACGTATAACAAGCTCATAAATTCAATTCCAATATATTCAACACCAATAAACCTATTGAGAGAAAATCCCAGTTAAGTTAGTCCTCATATCTCAGCTTTGGGATGAGATAGGCTGAAAATAATCACACCTTTGTGTAAGTCAGGACCTGCCTAATCAACATCGTGAGTTTGGAAGAAATCTGAGACGGTCAAAAATTTAGTCTAAAAAAACACAAAGGGGTACCCCTTAGTGTTTTTTTGGGTGAAATCTGTGACCTCTTCAAATCTTGTTCAAACCCACACCGTGTGTCAGAGAGGTCCTGACGAAGACAGTGGTGTGGTAATTGTTGCCCTACCACATCCCAAAGCTAAGATATAGGGACATGTTGTGCTGCATAAAATGTATAACTGTAAATTTCATGATGGGATTCCTACTTCCAGTGAAGCTAGGTAAACACATGAGTAGAAGGGTGCGATCAGAAAAGCCTAGTCAGTCCAATATATCCTACATTGCATCTGTATTTTGCTTTATTGGACGTATAAAAAGCTCATAAATTTAATTCCAATATATTCAACACCAATAAACCTATTGAGAGAAAATCCCAGTTAAGTTTGTCCTCATATCTCAGCTTTGGGATGAGATAGGCTAAAAATAATCACACCTTTGTGTAAGTCAGGACCTGCCTAATCATCATCGTGAGTTTGGAAGAAATCTGAGATGGTCAAAAATTTAGTCTGAAAAAACACAAAGGGGTACCCCTTAGTGTTTTTTTGGGTGAAATATGTGACCTCTTCAGATCTTGTTCAAACCCACACCGTGTGTCAGGGAGGTCCTGACGAAGACAGTGGTGTGGTAATTTTTGTCCTACCACATCCCAAAGCTAAGATATAGGGACATGCTGTGCTTCATAAAAATAATAACTGTAAATTTCATGATGGGATTCCTACTTCCAGTGAAGCTAGGTAAACACATGAGTAGAAGGGTGCGATCAGAAAAGCCTAGTCAGTCCAATATATCCTACATTGCATCTGTATTTTGCTTTATTGGACGTATAACAAGCTCATAAATTCAATTCCAATATATTCAACACCAATAAACCTATTGAGAGAAAATCCCAGTTAAGTTAGTCCTCATATCTCAGCTTTGGGATGAGATAGGCTGAAAATAATCACACCTTTGTGTAAGTCAGGACCTGCCTAATCAACATCGTGAGTTTTGAAGAAATCTGAGACGGTCAAAAATTTAGTCTAAAAAAACACAAAGGGGTACCCCTTAGTGTTTTTTTGGGTGAAATCTGTGACCTCTTCAAATCTTGTTCAAACCCACACCGTGTGTCAGAGAGGTCCTGACAAAGACAGTGGTGTGGTAATTGTTGCCCTACCACATCCCAAAGCTAAGATATAGGGACATGTTGTGCTGCATAAAATGTATAACTGTAAATTTCATGATGGGATTCCTACTTCCAGTGAAGCTAGGTAAACACATGAGTAGAAGGGTGCGATCAGAAAAGCCTAGTCAGTCCAATATATCCTACATTGCATCTGTATTTTGCTTTATTGGACGTATAAAAAGCTCATAAATTTAATTCCAATATATTCAACACCAATAAACCTATTGAGAGAAAATCCCAGTTAAGTTTGTCCTCATATCTCAGCTTTGGGATGAGATAGGCTAAAAATAATCACACCTTTGTGTAAGTCAGGACCTGCCTAATCAACATCGTGAGTTTGGAAGAAATCTGAGACGGTCAAAAATTTAGTCTAAAAAAACACAAAGGGGTACCCCTTAATGTTTTTTTGGGTGAAATATGTGACCTCCTCAGATCTTCTTCAAACCCACACTGTGTGTCAGAGAGGTCCTGACGAAGACAGTGGTGTGGTAATTGTTGCCCTACCACATCCCAAAGCTAAGATATAGGGACATGTTGTGCTGCATAAAATGTATAACTGTAAATTTCATGATGGGATTCCTACTTCCAGTGAAGCTAGGTAAACACATGAGTAGAAGGGTGCGATCAGAAAAGCCTTGTCAGTCCAATATATCCTACATTGCATCTGTATTTTGCTTTATTGGACGTATAAAAAGCTCATAAATTTAATTCCAATATATTCAACACAAATAATCCTATTGAGAGAAAATCCCAGTTAAGTTTGTCCTCATATCTCAGCTTTGGGATGAGATAGGCTAAAAATAATCACACCTTTGTGTAAGTCAGGACCTGCCTAATCAACATCGTGAGTTTGGAAGAAATCTGAGATGGTCAAAAATTTAGTCTGAAAAAACACAAAGGGGTACCCCTTAGTGTTTTTTTGGGTGAAATCTGTGACCTCTTCAAATCTTGTTCAAACCCACACCGTGTGTCAGAGAGGTCCTGACAAAGACAGTGGTGTGGTAATTGTTGCCCTACCACATCCCAAAGCTAAGATATAGGGACATGTTGTGCTGCATAAAATGTATAACTGTAAATTTCATGATGGGATTCCTACTTCCAGTGAAGCTAGGTAAACACATGAGTAGAAGGGTGCGATCAGAAAAGCCTAGTCAGTCCAATATATCCTACATTGCATCTGTATTTTGCTTTATTGGACGTATAAAAAGCTCATAAATTTAATTCCAATATATTCAACACCAATAAACCTATTGAGAGAAAATCCCAGTTAAGTTTGTCCTCATATCTCAGCTTTGGGATGAGATAGGCTAAAAATAATCACACCTTTGTGTAAGTCAGGACCTGCCTAATCAACATCGTGAGTTTGGAAGAAATCTGAGACGGTCAAAAATTTAGTCTAAAAAAACACAAAGGGGTACCCCTTAATGTTTTTTTGGGTGAAATATGTGACCTCCTCAGATCTTCTTCAAACCCACACTGTGTGTCAGAGAGGTCCTGACGAAGACAGTGGTGTGGTAATTGTTGCCCTACCACATCCCAAAGCTAAGATATAGGGACATGTTGTGCTGCATAAAATGTATAACTGTAAATTTCATGATGGGATTCCTACTTCCAGTGAAGCTAGGTAAACACATGAGTAGAAGGGTGCGATCAGAAAAGCCTTGTCAGTCCAATATATCCTACATTGCATCTGTATTTTGCTTTATTGGACGTATAAAAAGCTCATAAATTTAATTCCAATATATTCAACACCAATAAACCTATTGAGAGAAAATCCCAGTTAAGTTTGTCCTCATATCTCAGCTTTGGGATGAGATAGGCTAAAAATAATCACACCTTTGTGTAAGTCAGGACCTGCCTAATCAACATCGTGAGTTTGGAAGAAATCTGAGATGGTCAAAAATTTAGTCTGAAAAAACACAAAGGGGTACCCCTTAGTGTTTTTTTGGGTGAAATCTGTGACCTCTTCAAATCTTGTTCAAACCCACACCGTGTGTCAGAGAGGTCCTGACGAAGACAGTGGTGTGGTAATTGTTGCCCTACCACATCCCAAAGCTAAGATATAGGGACATGTTGTGCTGCATAAAATGTATAACTGTAAATTTCATGATGGGATTCCTACTTCCAGTGAAGCTAGGTAAACACATGAGTAGAAGGGTGCGATCAGAAAAGCCTAGTCAGTCCAATATATCCTACATTGCATCTGTATTTTGCTTTATTGGACGTATAAAAAGCTCATAAATTTAATTCCAATATATTCAACACCAATAAACCTATTGAGAGAAAATCCCAGTTAAGTTTGTCCTCATATCTCAGCTTTGGGATGAGATAGGCTGAAAATAATCACACCTTTGTGTAAGTCAGGACCTGCCTAATCAACATCGTGAGTTTGGAAGGAATCTGAGATTGTCAAAAATTTAGTCTAAAAAAACACAAAGGGGTACCCCTTTGTGTTTTTTTGGTTAAAAATGTGACCTCCTCAGCTCTTCTTCAAACCCACACCATGTGTCAGGGAGGTCCTGACGAAGACAGTGGTGTGGTAATTGTTGCCCTACCACATCCCAAAGCTAAGATATAGGGACATGTTGTGCTGCATAAAATGTATAACTGTAAATTTCATGATGGGATTCCTACTTCCAGTGAAGCTAGGTAAACACATGAGTAGAAGGGTGCGATCAGAAAAGCCTAGTCAGTCCAATATATCCTACATTGCATCTGTATTTTGCTTTATTGGACGTATAAAAAGCTCATAAATTTAATTCCAATATATTCAACACCAATAAACCTATTGAGAGAAAATCCCAGTTAAGTTTGTCCTCATATCTCAGCTTTGGGATGAGATAGGCTAAAAATAATCACACCTTTGTGTAAGTCAGGACCTGCCTAATCAACATCGTGAGTTTGGAAGGAATCTGAGATTGTCAAAAATTTAGTCTAAAAAAACACAAAGGGGTACCCCTTTGTGTTTTTCTGGTTAAAAATGTGACCTCCTCAGCTCTTCTTCAAACCCACACCATGTGTCAGGGAGGTCCTGACGAAGACAGTGGTGTGGTAATTGTTGCCCTACCACATCCCAAAGCTAAGATATAGGGACATGTTGTGCTGCATAAAATGTATAACTGTAAATTTCATGATGGGATTCCTACTTCCAGTGAAGCTAGGTAAACACATGAGTAGAAGGGTGTGATCAGAAAAGCCTAGTCAGTCCAATATATCCTACATTGCATCTGTATTTTGCTTTATTGGACGTATAAAAAGCTCATAAATTTAATTCCAATATATTCAACACCAATAAACCTATTGAGAGAAAATCCCAGTTAAGTTTGTCCTCATATCTCAGCTTTGGGATGAGATAGGCTAAAAATAATCACACCTTTGTGTAAGTCAGGACCTGCCTAATCAACATCGTGAGTTTGGAAGAAATCTGAGACGGTCAAAAATTTAGTCTGAAAAAACACAAAGGGGTACCCCTTAGTGTTTTTTTGGGTGAAATATGTGACCTCTTCAGATCTTCTTCAAACCTACACCGTGTGTCAGGGAGGTCCTGACGAAGACAGTGGTGTGGTAATTGTTGCCCTACCACATCCCAGAGCTGAGATATAGGGACATGTTGTGCTGCATAAAATGTATAACTGTAAATTTCATGATGGGATTCCTACTTCCAGTGAAGCTAGGTAAACACATGAGTAGAAGGGTGCGATCAGAAAAGCCTAGTCAGTCCAATATATCCTACATTGCATCTGTATTTTGCTTTATTGGACGTATAAAAAGCTCATAAATTTAATTCCAATATATTCAACAACAATAAACCTATTGAGAGAAAATCCCAGTTAAGTTTGTCCTCATATCTCAGCTTTGGGATGAGATAGGCTAAAAATAATCACACCTTTGTGTAAGTCAGGACCTGCCTAATAAACATCGTGAGTTTGGAAGAAATCTGAGATGGTCAAAAATTTAGTCTGAAAAAACACAAAGGGGTACCCCTTAGTGTTTTTTTGGGTGAAATATGTGACCTCTTCAGATCTTGTTCAAACCCACACCGTGTGTCAGGGAGGTCCTGACGAAGACAGTGGTGTGGTAATTGTTGCCCTACCACATCCCAAAGCTAAGATATAGGGACATGTTGTGCTGCATAAAATGTATAACTGTAAATTTCATGATGGGATTCCTACTTCCAGTGAAGCTAGGTAAACACATGAGTAGAAGGGTGCGATCAGAAAAGCCTTGTCAGTCCAATATATCCTACATTGCATCTGTATTTTGCTTTATTGGACGTATAACAAGCTCATAAATTTAATTCCAATATATTCAACACCAATAAACCTATTGAGAGAAAATCCCAGTTAAGTTTGTCCTCATATCTCAGCTTTGGGATGAGATAGGCTAAAAATAATCACACCTTTGTGTAAGTCAGGACCTGCCTAATCAACATCGTGAGTTTGGAAGAAATCTGAGATGGTCAAAAATTTAGTCTGAAAAAACACAAAGGGGTACCCCTTAGTGTTTTTTTGGGTGAAATCTGTGACCTCTTCAAATCTTGTTCAAACCCACACCGTGTGTCAGGGAGGTCCTGACGAAGACAGTGGTGTGGTAATTTTTGTCCTACCACATCCCAAAGCTAAGATATAGGGACATGCTGTGCTGCATAAAATTAATAACTGTAAATTTCATGATGGGATTCCTACTTCCAGTGAAGCTAGGTAAACACATGAGTAGAAGGGTGCGATCAGAAAAGCCTAGTCAGTCCAATATATCCTACATTGCATCTGTATTTTGCTTTATTGGACGTATAACAAGCTCATAAATTTAATTCCAATATATTCAACACCAATAAACCTATTGAGAGAAAATCCCAGTTAAGTTTGTCCTCATATCTCAGCTTTGGGATGAGATAGGCTGAAAATAATCACACCTTTGTGTAAGTCAGGACCTGCCTAATCAACATCGTGAGTTTGGAAGGAATCTGAGATTGTCAAAAATTTAGTCTAAAAAAACACAAAGGGGTACCCCTTTGTGTTTTTTTGGTTAAAAATGTGACCTCCTCAGCTCTTCTTCAAACCCACACCATGTGTCAGGGAGGTCCTGACGAAGACAGTGGTGTGGTAATTGTTGCCCTACCACATCCCAAAGCTAAGATATAGGGACATGTTGTGCTGCATAAAATGTATAACTGTAAATTTCATGATGGGATTCCTACTTCCAGTGAAGCTAGGTAAACACATGAGTAGAAGGGTGCGATCAGAAAAGCCTAGTCAGTCCAATATATCCTACATTGCATCTGTATTTTGCTTTATTGGACGTATAACAAGCTCATAAATTTAATTCCAATATATTCAACACCAATAAACCTATTGAGAGAAAATCCCAGTTAAGTTTGTCCTCATATCTCAGCTTTGGGATGAGATAGGCTGAAAATAATCACACCTTTGTGTAAGTCAGGACCTGCCTAATCAACATCGTGAGTTTGGAAGAAATCTGAGACGGTCAAAAATTTAGTCTAAAAAAACACAAAGGGGTACCCCTTAGTGTTTTTTTTATGAAATATGTGACCTCCTCAGATCTTCTTCAAACCCACACCGTGTGTCAGAGAGGTCCTGACGAAGACAGTGGTGTGGTAATTTTTGCCCTACCACATACCAAAGCTAAGATATAGAACATGCTGTGCTGCATAAAATTAATAACTGTAAATTTCATGATGGGATTCCTACTTTCAGTGAAGCTAGGTAAACACATGAGTAGAAGGGTGTGATCAGAAAAGCCTAGTCAGTCCAATATATCCTACATTGCATCTGTATTTTGCTTTATTGGACGTATAAAAAGCTCATAAATTTAATTCCAATATATTCAACACCAATAAACCTATTGAGAGAAAATCCCAGTTAAGTTTGTCCTCATATCTCAGCTTTGGGATGAGATAGGCTAAAAATAATCACACCTTTGTGTAAGTCAGGACCTGCCTAATAAACATCGTGAGTTTGGAAGAAATCTGAGATGGTCAAAAATTTAGTCTGAAAAAACACAAAGGGGTACCCCTTAGTGTTTTTTTGGGTGAAATATGTTACCTCTTCAGATCTTGTTCAAACCCACACCGTGTGTCAGGGAGGTCCTGACGAAGACAGTGGTGTGGTAATTTTTGCCCTACCACATCCCAAAGCTAAGATATAGGGACATGCTGTGCTGCATAAAATTAATAACTGTAAATTTCATGATGGGATTCCTACTTCCAGTGAAGCTAGGTAAACACATGAGTAGAAGGGTGCGATCAGAAAAGCCTAGTCAGTCCAATATATCCTACATTGCATCTGCATTTTGCTTTATTGGACGTATAACAAGCTCATAAATTTAATTCCAATATATTCAACACAAATAAACCTATTGAGAGAAAATCCCACTTACGTTATACCTCATATCTCAGCTTTGGGATGAGATAGGCTGAAAATAATCACACCTTTGTGTAAGTCAGGACCTGCCTAATCAACATCGTGAGTTTGGAAGAAATCTGAGATGGTCAAAAATTTAGTCTAAAAAAACACAAAGGGGTACCCCTTAGTGTTTTTTTGGGTGAAATATGTGACCTCCTCAGATCTTCTTCAAACCCACACCGTGTGTCAGAGAGGTCCTGACGAAGACAGTGGTGTGGTAATTGTTGCCCTACCACATCCCAAAGCTAAGATATAGGGACATGTTGTGCTGCATAAAATGTATAACTGTAAATTTCATGATGGGATTCCTACTTCCAGTGAAGCTAGGTAAACACATGAGTAGAAGGGTGCGATCAGAAAAGCCTAGTCAGTCCAATATATCCTACATTGCATCTGTATTTTGCTTTATTGGACGTATAAAAAGCTCATAAATTTAATTCCAATATATTCAACACCAATAAACCTATTGAGAGAAAATCCCAGTTAAGTTTGTCCTCATATCTCAGCTTTGGGATGAGATAGGCTAAAAATAATCACACCTTTGTGTAAGTCAGGACCTGCCTAATCAACATCGTGAGTTTGGAAGAAATCTGAGACGGTCAAAAATTTAGTCTAAAAAAACACAAAGGGGTACCCCTTAGTGTTTTTTTTATGAAATATGTGACCTCCTCAGATCTTCTTCAAACCCACACCGTGTGTCAGAGAGGTCCTGACGAAGACAGTGGTGTGGTAATTTTTGCCCTACCACATACCAAAGCTAAGATATAGAACATGCTGTGCTGCATAAAATTAATAACTGTAAATTTCATGATGGGATTCCTACTTTCAGTGAAGCTAGGTAAACACATGAGTAGAAGGGTGTGATCAGAAAAGCCTAGTCAGTCCAATATATCCTACATTGCATCTGTATTTTGCTTTATTGGACGTATAAAAAGCTCATAAATTTAATTCCAATATATTCAACACCAATAAACCTATTGAGAGAAAATCCCAGTTAAGTTTGTCCTCATATCTCAGCTTTGGGATGAGATAGGCTAAAAATAATCACACCTTTGTGTAAGTCAGGACCTGCCTAATAAACATCGTGAGTTTGGAAGAAATCTGAGATGGTCAAAAATTTAGTCTGAAAAAACACAAAGGGGTACCCCTTAGTGTTTTTTTGGGTGAAATATGTTACCTCTTCAGATCTTGTTCAAACCCACACCGTGTGTCAGGGAGGTCCTGACGAAGACAGTGGTGTGGTAATTTTTGCCCTACCACATCCCAAAGCTAAGATATAGGGACATGCTGTGCTGCATAAAATTAATAACTGTAAATTTCATGATGGGATTCCTACTTCCAGTGAAGCTAGGTAAACACATGAGTAGAAGGGTGCGATCAGAAAAGCCTAGTCAGTCCAATATATCCTACATTGCATCTGCATTTTGCTTTATTGGACGTATAACAAGCTCATAAATTTAATTCCAATATATTCAACACAAATAAACCTATTGAGAGAAAATCCCACTTACGTTATACCTCATATCTCAGCTTTGGGATGAGATAGGCTGAAAATAATCACACCTTTGTGTAAGTCAGGACCTGCCTAATCAACATCGTGAGTTTGGAAGAAATCTGAGATGGTCAAAAATTTAGTCTAAAAAAACACAAAGGGGTACCCCTTAGTGTTTTTTTGGGTGAAATATGTGACCTCTTCAGATCTTGTTCAAACCCACACCGTGTGTCAGGGAGGTCCTGACGAAGACAGTGGTGTGGTAATTTTTGTCCTACCACATCCCAAAGCTAAGATATAGGGACATGCTGTGCTGCATAAAATTAATAACTGTAAATTTCATGATGGGATTCCTACTTCCAGTGAAGCTAGGTAAACACATGAGTAGAAGGGTGCGATCAGAAAAGCCTAGTCAGTCCAATATATCCTACATTGCATCTGTATTTTGCTTTATTGGACGTATAACAAGTTCATAAATTTAATTCCAATATATTCAACACCAATAAACCTATTGAGAGAAATTCCCAGTTAAGTTTGTCCTCATATCTCAGCTTTGGGATGAGATAGACTGAAAATAATCACACCTTTGTGTAAGTCAGGACCTGCCTAATCAACACCGTGAGTTTTTAAGAAATCTGAGACGGTCAAAAATTTAGTCTAAAAAAACACAAAGGGGTACCCCTTAGTGTTTTTTGGGTGAAATATGTGACCTCCTCAGATCTTCTTCAAACCCACACCGTGTGTCAGAGAGGTCCTGACAAAGACAGTGGTGGGGTAATTGTTGCCCTACCACATCCCAAAGCTAAGATATAGTGACATGTTGTGCTGCATAAAATGTATAACTGTAAATTTCATGATGGGATTCCTACTTCCAGTGAAGCTAGGTAAACACAAGAGTAGAAGGGTGCAATCAGAAAAGCCTAGTCAGTCCAATATATCCTACATTGCATCTGTATTTTGCTTTATTGGACGTATAAAAAGCTCATAAATTGAATTCCAATATATTCAACACCAATAAACCTATTGAGAGAAAATCCTAGTTAAGTTTGTCCTCATATCTCAGCTTTGGGATGAGATAGGCTGAAAATAATCACACCTTTGTGTAAGTCAGGACCTGCCTAATCAACACCGTGAGTTTGGAAGAAATCTGAGATGGTCAAAAATTTAGTCTAAAAAACACAAAGGGGTACCCCTTAGTGTTTTTTTGGGTGAAATATGTGACCTCCTCAGCTCTTCTTCAAACCCACACCGTGTGTCAGAGAGGTCCTGACGAAGACAGTGGTGTGGTAATTTTTGCCATACCACATCCCAAAGCTAAGATATAGGGACATGTTGTGCTGCATAAAATGTATAACTGTAAATTTCATGATGGGATTCCTACTTCCAGTGAAGCTAGGTAAACACAAGAGTAGAAGGGTGCAATCAGAAAAGCCTAGTCAGTCCAATATATCCTACATTGCATCTGTATTTTGCTTTATTGGACGTATAAAAAGCTCATAAATTGAATTCCAATATATTCAACACCAATAAACCTATTGAGAGAAAATCCTAGTTAAGTTTGTCCTCATATCTCAGCTTTGGGATGAGATAGGCTGAAAATAATCACACCTTTGTGTAAGTCAGGACCTGCCTAATCAACACCGTGAGTTTGGAAGAAATCTGAGATGGTCAAAAATTTAGTCTAAAAAACACAAAGGGGTACCCCTTAGTGTTTTTTTGGGTGAAATATGTGACCTCCTCAGCTCTTCTTCAAACCCACACCGTGTGTCAGAGAGGTCCTGACGAAGACAGTGGTGTGGTAATTTTTGCCCTACCACATCCCAAAGCTGAGATATAGGGACATGTTTTGCTGCATAAAATGTATAACTGTAAATTTCATGATGGGATTCCTACTTCCAGTGAAGCTAGGTAAACACAAGAGTAGAAGGGTGCGATCAGAAAAGCCTAGTCAGTCCAATATATCCTACATTGCATCTGTATTTTGCTTTATTGGACGTATAAAAAGCTAATGAATTTAATGCCAATATATTCAACACCAATAAACCTATTGAGAGAAATTCCCAGTTAAGTTTGTCCTCATATCTCAGATTTGGGATGAGATAGGCTGAAAATAATCACACCTTTGTGTAAGTCAGGACTTGCCTAATCAACACCGTGAGTTTGGAAGAAATCTGAGACGGTCAAAAATTTAGTCTAAAAAAACACAAAGGGGTACCCCTTAGTGTTTTTTGGGTGAAATATGTGACCTCCTCAGATCTTCTTCAAACCCACACCGTGTGTCAGAGAGGTCCTGACAAAGACAGTGGTGGGGTAATTGTTGCCCTACCACATCCCAAAGCTAAGATATAGTGACATGTTGTGCTGCATAAAATGTATAACTGTAAATTTCATGATGGGATTCCTACTTCCAGTGAAGCTAGGTAAACACAAGAGTAGAAGGGTGCAATCAGAAAAGCCTAGTCAGTCCAATATATCCTACATTGCATCTGTATTTTGCTTTATTGGACGTATAAAAAGCTCATAAATTGAATTCCAATATATTCAACACCAATAAACCTATTGAGAGAAAATCCTAGTTAAGTTTGTCCTCATATCTCAGCTTTGGGATGAGATAGGCTGAAAATAATCACACCTTTGTGTAAGTCAGGACCTGCCTAATCAACACCGTGAGTTTGGAAGAAATCTGAGATGGTCAAAAATTTAGTCTAAAAAACACAAAGGGGTACCCCTTAGTGTTTTTTTGGGTGAAATATGTGACCTCCTCAGCTCTTCTTCAAACCCACACCGTGTGTCAGAGAGGTCCTGACGAAGACAGTGGTGTGGTAATTTTTGCCATACCACATCCCAAAGCTAAGATATAGGGACATGTTGTGCTGCATAAAATGTATAACTGTAAATTTCATGATGGGATTCCTACTTCCAGTGAAGCTAGGTAAACACAAGAGTAGAAGGGTGCAATCAGAAAAGCCTAGTCAGTCCAATATATCCTACATTGCATCTGTATTTTGCTTTATTGGACGTATAAAAAGCTCATAAATTGAATTCCAATATATTCAACACCAATAAACCTATTGAGAGAAAATCCTAGTTAAGTTTGTCCTCATATCTCAGCTTTGGGATGAGATAGGCTGAAAATAATCACACCTTTGTGTAAGTCAGGACCTGCCTAATCAACACCGTGAGTTTGGAAGAAATCTGAGATGGTCAAAAATTTAGTCTAAAAAACACAAAGGGGTACCCCTTAGTGTTTTTTTGGGTGAAATATGTGACCTCCTCAGATCTTCTTCAAACCCACACCGTGTGTCAGAGAGGTCCTGACAAAGACAGTGGTGTGGTAATTGTTGCCCTACCACATCCCAAAGCTAAGATATAGGGACATGTTGTGCTGCATAAAATGTATAACTGTAAATTTCATGATGGGATTCCTACTTCCAGTGAAGCTAGGTAAACACAAGAGTAGAAGGGTGCAATCAGAAAAGCCTAGTCAGTCCAATATATCCTACATTGCATCTGTATTTTGCTTTATTGGACGTATAAAAAGCTAATGAATTTAATGCCAATATATTCAACACCAATAAACCTATTGAGAGAAATTCCCAGTTAAGTTTGTCCTCATATCTCAGATTTGGGATGAGATAGGCTGAAAATAATCACACCTTTGTGTAAGTCAGGACTTGCCTAATCAACACCGTGAGTTTGGAAGAAATCTGAGACGGTCAAAAATTTAGTCTAAAAAAACACAAAGGGGTACCCCTTAGTGTTTTTTGGGTGAAATATGTGACCTCCTCAGATCTTCTTCAAACCCACACCGTGTGTCAGAGAGGTCCTGACAAAGACAGTGGTGGGGTAATTGTTGCCCTACCACATCCCAAAGCTAAGATATAGTGACATGTTGTGCTGCATAAAATGTATAACTGTAAATTTCATGATGGGATTCCTACTTCCAGTGAAGCTAGGTAAACACAAGAGTAGAAGGGTGCAATCAGAAAAGCCTAGTCAGTCCAATATATCCTACATTGCATCTGTATTTTGCTTTATTGGACGTATAAAAAGCTCATAAATTGAATTCCAATATATTCAACACCAATAAACCTATTGAGAGAAAATCCTAGTTAAGTTTGTCCTCATATCTCAGCTTTGGGATGAGATAGGCTGAAAATAATCACACCTTTGTGTAAGTCAGGACCTGCCTAATCAACACCGTGAGTTTGGAAGAAATCTGAGATGGTCAAAAATTTAGTCTAAAAAACACAAAGGGGTACCCCTTAGTGTTTTTTTGGGTGAAATATGTGACCTCCTCAGCTCTTCTTCAAACCCACACCGTGTGTCAGAGAGGTCCTGACGAAGACAGTGGTGTGGTAATTTTTGCCATACCACATCCCAAAGCTAAGATATAGGGACATGTTGTGCTGCATAAAATGTATAACTGTAAATTTCATGATGGGATTCCTACTTCCAGTGAAGCTAGGTAAACACAAGAGTAGAAGGGTGCAATCAGAAAAGCCTAGTCAGTCCAATATATCCTACATTGCATCTGTATTTTGCTTTATTGGACGTATAAAAAGCTCATAAATTGAATTCCAATATATTCAACACCAATAAACCTATTGAGAGAAAATCCTAGTTAAGTTTGTCCTCATATCTCAGCTTTGGGATGAGATAGGCTGAAAATAATCACACCTTTGTGTAAGTCAGGACCTGCCTAATCAACACCGTGAGTTTGGAAGAAATCTGAGATGGTCAAAAATTTAGTCTAAAAAACACAAAGGGGTACCCCTTAGTGTTTTTTTGGGTGAAATATGTGACCTCCTCAGATCTTCTTCAAACCCACACCGTGTGTCAGAGAGGTCCTGACAAAGACAGTGGTGTGGTAATTGTTGCCCTACCACATCCCAAAGCTAAGATATAGGGACATGTTGTGCTGCATAAAATGTATAACTGTAAATTTCATGATGGGATTCCTACTTCCAGTGAAGCTAGGTAAACACAAGAGTAGAAGGGTGCAATCAGAAAAGCCTAGTCAGTCCAATATATCCTACATTGCATCTGTATTTTGCTTTATTGGACGTATAAAAAGCTCATAAATTGAATTCCAATATATTCAACACCAATAAACCTATTGAGAGAAAATCCTAGTTAAGTTTGTCCTCATATCTCAGCTTTGGGATGAGATAGGCTGAAAATAATCACACCTTTGTGTAAGTCAGGACCTGCCTAATCAACACCGTGAGTTTGGAAGAAATCTGAGATGGTCAAAAATTTAGTCTAAAAAACACAAAGGGGTACCCCTTAGTGTTTTTTTGGGTGAAATATGTGACCTCCTCAGCTCTTCTTCAAACCCACACCGTGTGTCAGAGAGGTCTTGACGAAGACAGTGGTGTGGTAATTTTTGCCCTACCACATCCCAAAGCTGAGATATAGGGACATGTTTTGCTGCATAAAATGTATAACTGTAAATTTCATGATGGGATTCCTACTTCCAGTGAAGCTAGGTAAACACAAGAGTAGAAGGGTGCAATCAGAAAAGCCTAGTCAGTCCAATATATCCTACATTGCATCTGTATTTTGCTTTATTGGACGTATAAAAAGCTCATAAAATTAATTCCAATATATTCAACACCAATAAACCTATTGAGAGAAATTCCCAGTTAAGTTTGTCCTCATATCTCAGCTTTGGGATGAGATAGACTGAAAATAATCACACCTTTGTGTAAGTCAGGACCTGCCTAATCAACATCGTGAGTTTGGAAGAAATCTGAGACGGTCAAAAATTGAGTCTAAAAAAACACAAAGGGGTACCCCTTAGTGTTTTTTTGGGTGAAATATGTGACCTCCTCAGCTCTTCTTCAAACCCACACCATGTGTCAGGGAGGTCCTGACAAAGACAGTGGTGTGGTAATTGTTGCCCTACCACATCCCAAAGCTGAGATATAGGGACATGTTTTGCTGCATAAAATGTATAACTGTAAATTTCATGATGGTATTCCTACTTCCAGTGAAGCTAGGTAAACACATGAGTAGAAGGGTGCGATCAGAAAAGCCTAGTCAGTCCATTATATCCTACATTGCATCTGTATTTTGCTTTATTGGATGTATAAAAAGCTCATAAATTGAATTCCAATATATTCAACACCAATAAACCTATTGAGAGAAAATCCCAGTTAAGTTTGTCCTCATATCTCAGCTTTGGGATGACATAGGCTGAAAATAATCACACCTTTGTGTAAGTCAGGACCTGCCTAATCAACATCGTGAGTTTGGAAGAAATCTGAGACGGTCAAAAATTGAGTCTAAAAAAACACAAAGGGGTACCCCTTAGTGTTTTTTTGGGTGAAATATGTGACCTCCTCAGATCTTCTTCAAACCCACACCGTGTGTCAGAGAGGTCCTGACAAAGACAGTGGTGGGGTAATTGTTGCCCTACCACATCCCAAAGCTAAGATATAGGGACATGTTGTGCTGCATAAAATGTATAACTGTAAATTTCATGATGGGATTCCTACTTCCAGTGAAGCTAGGTAAACACAAGAGTAGAAGGGTGCAATCAGAAAAGCCTAGTCAGTCCAATATATCCTACATTGCATCTGTATTTTGCTTTATTGGACGTATAAAAAGCTCATAAATTGAATTCCAATATATTCAACACCAATAAACCTATTGAGAGAAAATCCTAGTTAAGTTTGTCCTCATATCTCAGCTTTGGGATGAGATAGGCTGAAAATAATCACACCTTTGTGTAAGTCAGGACCTGCCTAATCAACACCGTGAGTTTGGAAGAAATCTGAGATGGTCAAAAATTTAGTCTAAAAAACACAAAGGGGTACCCCTTAGTGTTTTTTTGGGTGAAATATGTGACCTCCTCAGCTCTTCTTCAAACCCACACCGTGTGTCAGAGAGGTCCTGACGAAGACAGTGGTGTGGTAGTTTTTGCCATACCACATCCCAAAGCTAAGATATAGGGACATGTTGTGCTGCATAAAATGTATAACTGTAAATTTCATGATGGGATTCCTACTTCCAGTGAAGCTAGGTAAACACAAGAGTAGAAGGGTGCAATCAGAAAAGCCTAGTCAGTCCAATATATCCTACATTGCATCTGTATTTTGCTTTATTGGACGTATAAAAAGCTCATAAATTGAATTCCAATATATTCAACACCAATAAACCTATTGAGAGAAAATCCTAGTTAAGTTTGTCCTCATATCTCAGCTTTGGGATGAGATAGGCTGAAAATAATCACACCTTTGTGTAAGTCAGGACCTGCCTAATCAACACCGTGAGTTTGGAAGAAATCTGAGATGGTCAAAAATTTAGTCTAAAAAACACAAAGGGGTACCCCTTAGTGTTTTTTTGGGTGAAATATGTGACCTCCTCAGCTCTTCTTCAAACCCACACCGTGTGTCAGAGAGGTCCTGACGAAGACAGTGGTGTGGTAATTTTTGCCCTACCACATCCCAAAGCTGAGATATAGGGACATGTTTTGCTGCATAAAATGTATAACTGTAAATTTCATGATGGGATTCCTACTTCCAGTGAAGCTAGGTAAACACAAGAGTAGAAGGGTGCAATCAGAAAAGCCTAGTCAGTCCAATATATCCTACATTGCATCTGTATTTTGCTTTATTGGACGTATAAAAAGCTCATAAAATTAATTCCAATATATTCAACACCAATAAACCTATTGAGAGAAATTCCCAGTTAAGTTTGTCCTCATATCTCAGCTTTGGGATGAGATAGACTGAAAATAATCACACCTTTGTGTAAGTCAGGACCTGCCTAATCAACACCGTGAGTTTTTAAGAAATCTGAGACGGTCAAAAATTGAGTCTAAAAAACACAAAGGGGTACCCCTTAGTGTTTTTTTGGGTGAAATATGTGACCTCCTCAACTCTTCTTCAAACCCACACCGTGTGTCAGAGAGGTCCTGACAAAGACAGTGGTGGGGTAATTGTTGCCCTACCACATCCCAAAGCTAAGATATAGGGACATGTTGTGCTGCATAAAATGTATAACTGTAAATTTCATGATGGGATTCCTACTTCCAGTGAAGCTAGGTAAACACAAGAGTAGAAGGGTGCAATCAGAAAAGCCTAGTCAGTCCAATATATCCTACATTGCATCTGTATTTTGCTTTATTGGACGTATAAAAAGCTCATAAATTGAATTCCAATATATTCAACACCAATAAACCTATTGAGAGAAAATCCTAGTTAAGTTTGTCCTCATATCTCAGCTTTGGGATGAGATAGGCTGAAAATAATCACACCTTTGTGTAAGTCAGGACCTGCCTAATCAACACCGTGAGTTTGGAAGAAATCTGAGATGGTCAAAAATTTAGTCTAAAAAACACAAAGGGGTACCCCTTAGTGTTTTTTTGGGTGAAATATGTGACCTCCTCAGCTCTTCTTCAAACCCACACCGTGTGTCAGAGAGGTCCTGACGAAGACAGTGGTGTGGTAATTTTTGCCCTACCACATCCCAAAGCTGAGATATAGGGACATGTTTTGCTGCATAAAATGTATAACTGTAAATTTCATGATGGGATTCCTACTTCCAGTGAAGCTAGGTAAACACAAGAGTAGAAGGGTGCAATCAGAAAAGCCTAGTCAGTCCAATATATCCTACATTGCATCTGTATTTTGCTTTATTGGACGTATAAAAAGCTCATAAATTGAATTCCAATATATTCAACACCAATAAACCTATTGAGAGAAAATCCTAGTTAAGTTTGTCCTCATATCTCAGCTTTGGGATGAGATAGGCTGAAAATAATCACACCTTTGTGTAAGTCAGGACCTGCCTAATCAACACCGTGAGTTTGGAAGAAATCTGAGATGGTCAAAAATTTAGTCTAAAAAACACAAAGGGGTACCCCTTAGTGTTTTTTTGGGTGAAATATGTGACCTCCTCAGCTCTTCTTCAAACCCACACCGTGTGTCAGAGAGGTCCTGACGAAGACAGTGGTGTGGTAATTTTTGCCCTACCACATCCCAAAGCTGAGATATAGGGACATGTTTTGCTGCATAAAATGTATAACTGTAAATTTCATGATGGGATTCCTACTTCCAGTGAAGCTAGGTAAACACAAGAGTAGAAGGGTGCAATCAGAAAAGCCTAGTCAGTCCAATATATCCTACATTGCATCTGTATTTTGCTTTATTGGACGTATAAAAAGCTCATAAAATTAATTCCAATATATTCAACACCAATAAACCTATTGAGAGAAATTCCCAGTTAAGTTTGTCCTCATATCTCAGCTTTGGGATGAGATAGACTGAAAATAATCACACCTTTGTGTAAGTCAGGACCTGCCTAATCAACACCGTGAGTTTTAAAGAAATCTGAGACGGTCAAAAATTGAGTCTAAAAAAACACAAAGGGGTACCCCTTAGTGTTTTTTGGGTGAAATATGTGACCTCCTCAGATCTTCTTCAAACCCACACCATGTGTCAGAGAGGTCCTGACAAATACAGTGGTGTGGTAATTGTTGCCCTACCACATCCCAAAGCTAAGATATAGGGACATGTTGTGCTGCATAAAATGTATAACTGTAAATTTCATGATGGGATTCCTACTTCCAGTGAAGCTAGGTAAACACAAGAGTAGAAGGGTGCAATCAGAAAAGCCTAGTCAGTCCAATATATTCTACATTGCATCTGTATTTTGCTTTATTGGACGTATAAAAAGCTCATAAATTGAATTCCAATATATTCAACACCAATAAACCTATTGAGAGAAATTCCTAGTTAAGTTTGTCCTCATATCTCAGCTTTGGGATGAGATAGGCTGAAAATAATCACACCTTTGTGTAAGTCAGGACCTGCCTAATCAACACCGTGAGTTTGGAAGAAATCTGAGATGGTCAAAAATTTAGTCTAAAAAACACAAAGGGGTACCCCTTAGTGTTTTTTTGGGTGAAATATGTGACCTCCTCAACTCTTCTTCAAACCCACACCGTGTGTCAGAGAGGTCCTGATGAAGACAGTGGTGTGGTAATTTTTGCCCTACCACATCCCAAAGCTAAGATATAGGGACATGTTGTGCTGCATAAAATGTATAACTGTAAATTTCATGATGGGATTCCTACTTCCAGTGAAGCTAGGTAAACACAAGAGTAGAAGGGTGCAATCAGAAAAGCCTAGTCAGTCCAATATATCCTACATTGCATCTGTATTTTGCTTTATTGGACGTATAAAAAGCTCATAAAATTAATTCCAATATATTCAACACCAATAAACCTATTGAGAGAAATTCCCAGTTAAGTTTGTCCTCATATCTCAGCTTTGGGATGAGATAGACTGAAAATAATCACACCTTTGTGTAAGTCAGGACCTGCCTAATCAACACCGTGAGTTTTTAAGAAATCTGAGACGGTCAAAAATTGAGTCTAAAAAAACACAAAGGGGTACCCCTTAGTGTTTTTTGGGTGAAATATGTGACCTCCTCAGATCTTCTTCAAACCCACACCGTGTGTCAGAGAGGTCCTGACAAATACAGTGGTGTGGTAATTGTTGCCCTACCACATCCCAAAGCTAAGATATAGGGACATGTTGTGCTGCATAAAATGTATAACTGTAAATTTCATGATGGGATTCCTACTTCCAGTGAAGCTAGGTAAACACAAGAGTAGAAGGGTGCAATCAGAAAAGCCTAGTCAGTCCAATATATCCTACATTGCATCTGTATTTTGCTTTATTGGACGTATAAAAAGCTCATAAATTGAATTCCAATATATTCAACACCAATAAACCTATTGAGAGAAATTCCTAGTTAAGTTTGTCCTCATATCTCAGCTTTGGGATGAGATAGGCTGAAAATAATCACACCTTTGTGTAAGTCAGGACCTGCCTAATCAACACCGTGAGTTTGGAAGAAATCTGAGATGGTCAAAAATTTAGTCTAAAAAACACAAAGGGGTACCCCTTAGTGTTTTTTTGGGTGAAATATGTGACCTCCTCAACTCTTCTTCAAACCCACACCGTGTGTCAGAGAGGTCCTGATGAAGACAGTGGTGTGGTAATTTTTGCCCTACCACATCCCAAAGCTAAGATATAGGGACATGTTGTGCTGCATAAAATGTATAACTGTAAATTTCATGATGGGATTCCTACTTCCAGTGAAGCTAGGTAAACACAAGAGTAGAAGGGTGCAATCAGAAAAGCCTAGTCAGTCCAATATATCCTACATTGCATCTGTATTTTGCTTTATTGGACGTATAAAAAGCTCATAAATTGAATTCCAATATATTCAACACCAATAAACCTATTGAGAGAAAATCCTAGTTAAGTTTGTCCTCATATCTCAGCTTTGGGATGAGATAGGCTGAAAATAATCACACCTTTGTGTAAGTCAGGACCTGCCTAATCAACACCGTGAGTTTGGAAGAAATCTGAGATGGTCAAAAATTTAGTCTAAAAAACACAAAGGGGTACCCCTTAGTGTTTTTTTGGGTGAAATATGTGACCTCCTCAGCTCTTCTTCAAACCCACACCGTGTGTCAGAGAGGTCCTGACGAAGACAGTGGTGTGGTAATTTTTGCCCTACCACATCCCAAAGCTGAGATATAGGGACATGTTTTGCTGCATAAAATGTATAACTGTAAATTTCATGATGGGATTCCTACTTCCAGTGAAGCTAGGTAAACACAAGAGTAGAAGGGTGCAATCAGAAAAGCCTAGTCAGTCCAATATATCCTACATTGCATCTGTATTTTGCTTTATTGGACGTATAAAAAGCTCATAAAATTAATTCCAATATATTCAACACCAATAAACCTATTGAGAGAAATTCCCAGTTAAGTTTGTCCTCATATCTCAGCTTTGGGATGAGATAGACTGAAAATAATCACACCTTTGTGTAAGTCAGGACCTGCCTAATCAACACCGTGAGTTTTTAAGAAATCTGAGACGGTCAAAAATTGAGTCTAAAAAAACACAAAGGGGTACCCCTTAGTGTTTTTTGGGTGAAATATGTGACCTCCTCAGATCTTCTTCAAACCCACACCGTGTGTCAGAGAGGTCCTGACAAATACAGTGGTGTGGTAATTGTTGCCCTACCACATCCCAAAGCTAAGATATAGGGACATGTTGTGCTGCATAAAATGTATAACTGTAAATTTCATGATGGGATTCCTACTTCCAGTGAAGCTAGGTAAACACAAGAGTAGAAGGGTGCAATCAGAAAAGCCTAGTCAGTCCAATATATCCTACATTGCATCTGTATTTTGCTTTATTGGACGTATAAAAAGCTCATAAAATTAATTCCAATATATTCAACACCAATAAACCTATTGAGAGAAATTCCCAGTTAAGTTTGTCCTCATATCTCAGCTTTGGGATGAGATAGACTGAAAATAATCACACCTTTGTGTAAGTCAGGACCTGCCTAATCAACACCGTGAGTTTTTAAGAAATCTGAGACGGTCAAAAATTGAGTCTAAAAAAACACAAAGGGGTACCCCTTAGTGTTTTTTGGGTGAAATATGTGACCTCCTCAGATCTTCTTCAAACCCACACCGTGTGTCAGAGAGGTCCTGACAAATACAGTGGTGTGGTAATTGTTGCCCTACCACATCCCAAAGCTAAGATATAGGGACATGTTGTGCTGCATAAAATGTATAACTGTAAATTTCATGATGGGATTCCTACTTCCAGTGAAGCTAGGTAAACACAAGAGTAGAAGGGTGCAATCAGAAAAGCCTAGTCAGTCCAATATATCCTACATTGCATCTGTATTTTGCTTTATTGGACGTATAAAAAGCTCATAAATTGAATTCCAATATATTCAACACCAATAAACCTATTGAGAGAAATTCCTAGTTAAGTTTGTCCTCATATCTCAGCTTTGGGATGAGATAGGCTGAAAATAATCACACCTTTGTGTAAGTCAGGACCTGCCTAATCAACACCGTGAGTTTGGAAGAAATCTGAGATGGTCAAAAATTTAGTCTAAAAAACACAAAGGGGTACCCCTTAGTGTTTTTTTGGGTGAAATATGTGACCTCCTCAACTCTTCTTCAAACCCACACCGTGTGTCAGAGAGGTCCTGATGAAGACAGTGGTGTGGTAATTTTTGCCCTACCACATCCCAAAGCTAAGATATAGGGACATGTTGTGCTGCATAAAATGTATAACTGTAAATTTCATGATGGGATTCCTACTTCCAGTGAAGCTAGGTAAACACAAGAGTAGAAGGGTGCAATCAGAAAAGCCTAGTCAGTCCAATATATCCTACATTGCATCTGTATTTTGCTTTATTGGACGTATAAAAAGCTCATAAATTGAATTCCAATATATTCAACACCAATAAACCTATTGAGAGAAAATCCTAGTTAAGTTTGTCCTCATATCTCAGCTTTGGGATGAGATAGGCTGAAAATAATCACACCTTTGTGTAAGTCAGGACCTGCCTAATCAACACCGTGAGTTTGGAAGAAATCTGAGATGGTCAAAAATTTAGTCTAAAAAACACAAAGGGGTACCCCTTAGTGTTTTTTTGGGTGAAATATGTGACCTCCTCAACTCTTCTTCAAACCCACACCGTGTGTCAGAGAGGTCCTGATGAAGACAGTGGTGTGGTAATTTTTGCCCTACCACATCCCAAAGCTAAGATATAGGGACATGTTGTGCTGCATAAAATGTATAACTGTAAATTTCATGATGGGATTCCTACTTCCAGTGAAGCTAGGTAAACACAAGAGTAGAAGGGTGCAATCAGAAAAGCCTAGTCAGTCCAATATATCCTACATTGCATCTGTATTTTGCTTTATTGGACGTATAAAAAGCTCATAAATTGAATTCCAATATATTCAACACCAATAAACCTATTGAGAGAAAATCCTAGTTAAGTTTGTCCTCATATCTCAGATTTGGGATGAGATAGACTAAAAATAATCACACCTTTGTGTAAGTCAGGACCTGCCTAATCAACACCGTGAGTTTGGAAGAAATCTGAGACAGTCAAAAATTTAGTCTAAAAAAACACAAAGGGGTACCCCTTAGTGTTTTTTGGGTGAAATATGTGACCTCCTCAGATCTTCTTCAAACCCACACCGTGTGTCAGAGAGGTCCTGACAAAGACAGTGGTGTGGTAATTGTTGCCCTACCACATCCCAAAGCTGAGATATAGGGACATGTTTTGCTGCATAAATTTGTATAACTGTAAATTTCATGATGGGATTCCTACTTCCAGTGAAGCTAGGTAAACACAAGAGTAGAAGGGTGCAATCAGAAAAGCCTAGTCAGTCCAATATATCCTACATTGCATCTGTATTTTGCTTTATTGGACGTATAAAAAGCTCATAAATTGAATTCCAATATATTCAACACCAATAAACCTATTGAGAGAAAATCCTAGTTAAGTTTGTCCTCATATCTCAGCTTTGGGATGAGATAGGCTGAAAATAATCACACCTTTGTGTAAGTCAGGACCTGCCTAATCAACACCGTGAGTTTGGAAGAAATCTGAGATGGTCAAAAATTTAGTCTAAAAAACACAAAGGGGTACCCCTTAGTGTTTTTTTGGGTGAAATATGTGACCTCCTCAGCTCTTCTTCAAACCCACACCGTGTGTCAGAGAGGTCTTGACGAAGACAGTGGTGTGGTAATTTTTGCCCTACCACATCCCAAAGCTGAGATATAGGGACATGTTTTGCTGCATAAAATGTATAACTGTAAATTTCATGATGGGATTCCTACTTCCAGTGAAGCTAGGTAAACACAAGAGTAGAAGGGTGCAATCAGAAAAGCCTAGTCAGTCCAATATATCCTACATTGCATCTGTATTTTGCTTTATTGGACGTATAAAAAGCTCATAAAATTAATTCCAATATATTCAACACCAATAAACCTATTGAGAGAAATTCCCAGTTAAGTTTGTCCTCATATCTCAGCTTTGGGATGAGATAGACTGAAAATAATCACACCTTTGTGTAAGTCAGGACCTGCCTAATCAACATCGTGAGTTTGGAAGAAATCTGAGACGGTCAAAAATTGAGTCTTAAAAAACACAAAGGGGTACCCCTTAGTGTTTTTTTGGGTGAAATATGTGACCTCCTCAGCTCTTCTTCAAACCCACACCATGTGTCAGGGAGGTCCTGACAAAGACAGTGGTGTGGTAATTGTTGCCCTACCACATCCCAAAGCTGAGATATAGGGACATGTTTTGCTGCATAAAATGTATAACTGTAAATTTCATGATGGTATTCCTACTTCCAGTGAAGCTAGGTAAACACATGAGTAGAAGGGTGCGATCAGAAAAGCCTAGTCAGTCCAATATATCCTACATTGCATCTGTATTTTGCTTTATTGGATGTATAAAAAGCTCATAAATTGAATTCCAATATATTCAACACCAATAAACCTATTGAGAGAAAATCCCAGTTAAGTTTGTCCTCATATCTCAGCTTTGGGATGACATAGGCTGAAAATAATCACACCTTTGTGTAAGTCAGGACCTGCCTAATCAACATCGTGAGTTTGGAAGAAATCTGAGACGGTCAAAAATTGAGTCTAAAAAAACACAAAGGGGTACCCCTTAGTGTTTTTTTGGGTGAAATATGTGACCTCCTCAGCTCTTCTTCAAACCCACACCATGTGAAAGGGAGGTCCTGACAAAGACAGTGGTGTGGTAATTGTTGCCCTACCACATCCCAAAGCTGAGATATAGGGACATGTTTTGCTGCATAAAATGTATAACTGTAAATTTCATGATGGGATTCCTACTTCCAGTGAAGCTAGGTAAACACAAGAGTAGAAGGGTGCGATCAGAAAAGCCTAGTCAGTCCAATATATCCTACATTGCATCTGTATTTTGCTTTATTGGACGTATAACAAGTTCATAAATTTAATTCCAATATATTCAACACCAATAAACCTATTGAGAGAAATTCCCAGTTAAGTTTGTCCTCATATCTCAGCTTTGGGATGAGATAGACTGAAAATAATCACACCTTTGTGTAAGTCAGGACCTGCCTAATCAACACCGTGAGTTTTTAAGAAGTCTGAGACGGTCAAAAATTTAGTCTAAAAAAACACAAAGGGGTACCCCTTAGTGTTTTTTGGGTGAAATATGTGACCTCCTCAGATCTTCTTCAAACCCACACCGTGTGTCAGAGAGGTCCTGACAAAGACAGTGGTGTGGTAATTGTTGCCCTACCACATCCCAAAGCTGAGATATAGGGACATGTTTTGCTGCATAAATTTGTATAACTGTAAATTTCATGATGGGATTCCTACTTCCAGTGAAGCTAGGTAAACACAAGAGTAGAAGGGTGCAATCAGAAAAGCCTAGTCAGTCCAATATATCCTACATTGCATCTGTATTTTGCTTTATTGGACGTATAAAAAGCTCATAAATTGAATTCCAATATATTCAACACCAATAAACCTATTGAGAGAAAATCCTAGTTAAGTTTGTCCTCATATCTCAGCTTTGGGATGAGATAGGCTGAAAATAATCACACCTTTGTGTAAGTCAGGACCTGCCTAATCAACACCGTGAGTTTGGAAGAAATCTGAGATGGTCAAAAATTTAGTCTAAAAAACACAAAGGGGTACCCCTTAGTGTTTTTTTGGGTGAAATATGTGACCTCCTCAGCTCTTCTTCAAACCCACACCGTGTGTCAGAGAGGTCTTGACGAAGACAGTGGTGTGGTAATTTTTGCCCTACCACATCCCAAAGCTGAGATATAGGGACATGTTTTGCTGCATAAAATGTATAACTGTAAATTTCATGATGGGATTCCTACTTCCAGTGAAGCTAGGTAAACACAAGAGTAGAAGGGTGCAATCAGAAAAGCCTAGTCAGTCCAATATATCCTACATTGCATCTGTATTTTGCTTTATTGGACGTATAAAAAGCTCATAAAATTAATTCCAATATATTCAACACCAATAAACCTATTGAGAGAAATTCCCAGTTAAGTTTGTCCTCATATCTCAGCTTTGGGATGAGATAGACTGAAAATAATCACACCTTTGTGTAAGTCAGGACCTGCCTAATCAACATCGTGAGTTTGGAAGAAATCTGAGACGGTCAAAAATTGAGTCTTAAAAAACACAAAGGGGTACCCCTTAGTGTTTTTTTGGGTGAAATATGTGACCTCCTCAGCTCTTCTTCAAACCCACACCATGTGTCAGGGAGGTCCTGACAAAGACAGTGGTGTGGTAATTGTTGCCCTACCACATCCCAAAGCTGAGATATAGGGACATGTTTTGCTGCATAAAATGTATAACTGTAAATTTCATGATGGTATTCCTACTTCCAGTGAAGCTAGGTAAACACATGAGTAGAAGGGTGCGATCAGAAAAGCCTAGTCAGTCCAATATATCCTACATTGCATCTGTATTTTGCTTTATTGGATGTATAAAAAGCTCATAAATTGAATTCCAATATATTCAACACCAATAAACCTATTGAGAGAAAATCCCAGTTAAGTTTGTCCTCATATCTCAGCTTTGGGATGACATAGGCTGAAAATAATCACACCTTTGTGTAAGTCAGGACCTGCCTAATCAACATCGTGAGTTTGGAAGAAATCTGAGACGGTCAAAAATTGAGTCTAAAAAAACACAAAGGGGTACCCCTTAGTGTTTTTTTGGGTGAAATATGTGACCTCCTCAGCTCTTCTTCAAACCCACACCATGTGAAAGGGAGGTCCTGACAAAGACAGTGGTGTGGTAATTGTTGCCCTACCACATCCCAAAGCTGAGATATAGGGACATGTTTTGCTGCATAAAATGTATAACTGTAAATTTCATGATGGGATTCCTACTTCCAGTGAAGCTAGGTAAACACAAGAGTAGAAGGGTGCGATCAGAAAAGCCTAGTCAGTCCAATATATCCTACATTGCATCTGTATTTTGCTTTATTGGACGTATAACAAGTTCATAAATTTAATTCCAATATATTCAACACCAATAAACCTATTGAGAGAAATTCCCAGTTAAGTTTGTCCTCATATCTCAGCTTTGGGATGAGATAGACTGAAAATAATCACACCTTTGTGTAAGTCAGGACCTGCCTAATCAACACCGTGAGTTTTTAAGAAATCTGAGACGGTCAAAAATTTAGTCTAAAAAAACACAAAGGGGTACCCCTTAGTGTTTTTTGGGTGAAATATGTGACCTCCTCAGATCTTCTTCAAACCCACACCGTGTGTCAGAGAGGTCCTGACAAAGACAGTGGTGGGGTAATTGTTGCCCTACCACATCCCAAAGCTAAGATATAGGGACATGTTGTGCTGCATAAAATGTATAACTGTAAATTTCATGATGGGATTCCTACTTCCAGTGAAGCTAGGTAAACACATGAGTAGAAGGGTGCGATCAGAAAAGCCTAGTCAGTCCAATATATCCTACATTGCATCTGTATTTTGCTTTATTGGACGTATAACAAGTTCATAAATTTAATTCCAATATATTCAACACCAATAAACCTATTGAGAGAAATTCCCAGTTAAGTTTGTCCTCATATCTCAGCTTTGGGATGAGATAGACTGAAAATAATCACACCTTTGTGTAAGTCAGGACCTGCCTAATCAACACCGTGAGTTTTTAAGAAATCTGAGACGGTCAAAAATTTAGTCTAAAAAAACACAAAGGGGTACCCCTTAGTGTTTTTTGGGTGAAATATGTGACCTCCTCAGATCTTCTTCAAACCCACACCGTGTGTCAGAGAGGTCCTGACAAAGACAGTGGTGGGGTAATTGTTGCCCTACCACATCCCAAAGCTAAGATATAGGGACATGTTGTGCTGCATAAAATGTATAACTGTAAATTTCATGATGGGATTCCTACTTCCAGTGAAGCTAGGTAAACACAAGAGTAGAAGGGTGCAATCAGAAAAGCCTAGTCAGTCCAATATATCCTACATTCCATCTGTATTTTGCTTTATTGGACGTATAAAAAGCTCATAAATTGAATTCCAATATATTCAACACCAATAAACCTATTGAGAGAAAATCCTAGTTAAGTTTGTCCTCATATCTCAGCTTTGGGATGAGATAGGCTGAAAATAATCACACCTTTGTGTAAGTCAGGACCTGCCTAATCAACACCGTGAGTTTGGAAGAAATCTGAGATGGTCAAAAATTTAGTCTAAAAAACACAAAGGGGTACCCCTTAGTGTTTTTTTGGGTGAAATATGTGACCTCCTCAGCTCTTCTTGAAACCCACACCGTGTGTCAGAGAGGTCCTGACGAAGACAGTGGTGTTGTAATTTTTGCCCTACCACATCCCAAAGCTGAGATATAGGGACATGTTTTGCTGCATAAAATGTATAACTGTAAATTTCATGATGGGATTCCTACTTCCAGTGAAGCTAGGTAAACACAAGAGTAGAAGGGTGCAATCAGAAAAGCCTAGTCAGTCCAATATATCCTACATTGCATCTGTATTTTGCTTTATTGGACGTATAAAAAGCTCATAAAATTAATTCCAATATATTCAACACCAATAAACCTATTGAGAGAAATTCCCAGTTAAGTTTGTCCTCATATCTCAGCTTTGGGATGAGATAGACTGAAAATAATCACACCTTTGTGTAAGTCAGGACCTGCCTAATCAACACCGTGAGTTTTTAAGAAATCTGAGACGGTCAAAAATTGAGTCTAAAAAACACAAAGGGGTACCCCTTAGTGTTTTTTTGGGTGAAATATGTGACCTCCTCAACTCTTCTTCAAACCCACACCGTGTGTCAGAGAGGTCCTGACAAAGACAGTGGTGGGGTAATTGTTGCCCTACCACATCCCAAAGCTAAGATATAGGGACATGTTGTGCTGCATAAAATGTATAACTGTAAATTTCATGATGGGATTCCTACTTCCAGTGAAGCTAGGTAAACACAAGAGTAGAAGGGTGCAATCAGAAAAGCCTAGTCAGTCCAATATATCCTACATTGCATCTGTATTTTGCTTTATTGGACGTATAAAAAGCTCATAAATTGAATTCCAATATATTCAACACCAATAAACCTATTGAGAGAAAATCCTAGTTAAGTTTGTCCTCATATCTCAGCTTTGGGATGAGATAGGCTGAAAATAATCACACCTTTGTGTAAGTCAGGACCTGCCTAATCAACACCGTGAGTTTGGAAGAAATCTGAGATGGTCAAAAATTTAGTCTAAAAAACACAAAGGGGTACCCCTTAGTGTTTTTTTGGGTGAAATATGTGACCTCCTCAGCTCTTCTTCAAACCCACACCGTGTGTCAGAGAGGTCCTGACGAAGACAGTGGTGTGGTAATTTTTGCCCTACCACATCCCAAAGCTGAGATATAGGGACATGTTTTGCTGCATAAAATGTATAACTGTAAATTTCATGATGGGATTCCTACTTCCAGTGAAGCTAGGTAAACACAAGAGTAGAAGGGTGCAATCAGAAAAGCCTAGTCAGTCCAATATATCCTACATTGCATCTGTATTTTGCTTTATTGGACGTATAAAAAGCTCATAAATTGAATTCCAATATATTCAACACCAATAAACCTATTGAGAGAAAATCCTAGTTAAGTTTGTCCTCATATCTCAGCTTTGGGATGAGATAGGCTGAAAATAATCACACCTTTGTGTAAGTCAGGACCTGCCTAATCAACACCGTGAGTTTGGAAGAAATCTGAGATGGTCAAAAATTTAGTCTAAAAAACACAAAGGGGTACCCCTTAGTGTTTTTTTGGGTGAAATATGTGACCTCCTCAGCTCTTCTTCAAACCCACACCGTGTGTCAGAGAGGTCCTGACGAAGACAGTGGTGTGGTAATTTTTGCCCTACCACATCCCAAAGCTGAGATATAGGGACATGTTTTGCTGCATAAAATGTATAACTGTAAATTTCATGATGGGATTCCTACTTCCAGTGAAGCTAGGTAAACACAAGAGTAGAAGGGTGCAATCAGAAAAGCCTAGTCAGTCCAATATATCCTACATTGCATCTGTATTTTGCTTTATTGGACGTATAAAAAGCTCATAAAATTAATTCCAATATATTCAACACCAATAAACCTATTGAGAGAAATTCCCAGTTAAGTTTGTCCTCATATCTCAGCTTTGGGATGAGATAGACTGAAAATAATCACACCTTTGTGTAAGTCAGGACCTGCCTAATCAACACCGTGAGTTTTTAAGAAATCTGAGACGGTCAAAAATTGAGTCTAAAAAAACACAAAGGGGTACCCCTTAGTGTTTTTTGGGTGAAATATGTGACCTCCTCAGATCTTCTTCAAACCCACACCATGTGTCAGAGAGGTCCTGACAAATACAGTGGTGTGGTAATTGTTGCCCTACCACATCCCAAAGCTAAGATATAGGGACATGTTGTGCTGCATAAAATGTATAACTGTAAATTTCATGATGGGATTCCTACTTCCAGTGAAGCTAGGTAAACACAAGAGTAGAAGGGTGCAATCAGAAAAGCCTAGTCAGTCCAATATATCCTACATTGCATCTGTATTTTGCTTTATTGGACGTATAAAAAGCTCATAAATTGAATTCCAATATATTCAACACCAATAAACCTATTGAGAGAAATTCCTAGTTAAGTTTGTCCTCATATCTCAGCTTTGGGATGAGATAGGCTGAAAATAATCACACCTTTGTGTAAGTCAGGACCTGCCTAATCAACACCGTGAGTTTGGAAGAAATCTGAGATGGTCAAAAATTTAGTCTAAAAAACACAAAGGGGTACCCCTTAGTGTTTTTTTGGGTGAAATATGTGACCTCCTCAACTCTTCTTCAAACCCACACCGTGTGTCAGAGAGGTCCTGATGAAGACAGTGGTGTGGTAATTTTTGCCCTACCACATCCCAAAGCTAAGATATAGGGACATGTTGTGCTGCATAAAATGTATAACTGTAAATTTCATGATGGGATTCCTACTTCCAGTGAAGCTAGGTAAACACAAGAGTAGAAGGGTGCAATCAGAAAAGCCTAGTCAGTCCAATATATCCTACATTGCATCTGTATTTTGCTTTATTGGACGTATAAAAAGCTCATAAAATTAATTCCAATATATTCAACACCAATAAACCTATTGAGAGAAATTCCCAGTTAAGTTTGTCCTCATATCTCAGCTTTGGGATGAGATAGACTGAAAATAATCACACCTTTGTGTAAGTCAGGACCTGCCTAATCAACACCGTGAGTTTTTAAGAAATCTGAGACGGTCAAAAATTGAGTCTAAAAAAACACAAAGGGGTACCCCTTAGTGTTTTTTGGGTGAAATATGTGACCTCCTCAGATCTTCTTCAAACCCACACCGTGTGTCAGAGAGGTCCTGACAAATACAGTGGTGTGGTAATTGTTGCCCTACCACATCCCAAAGCTAAGATATAGGGACATGTTGTGCTGCATAAAATGTATAACTGTAAATTTCATGATGGGATTCCTACTTCCAGTGAAGCTAGGTAAACACAAGAGTAGAAGGGTGCAATCAGAAAAGCCTAGTCAGTCCAATATATCCTACATTGCATCTGTATTTTGCTTTATTGGACGTATAAAAAGCTCATAAATTGAATTCCAATATATTCAACACCAATAAACCTATTGAGAGAAATTCCTAGTTAAGTTTGTCCTCATATCTCAGCTTTGGGATGAGATAGGCTGAAAATAATCACACCTTTGTGTAAGTCAGGACCTGCCTAATCAACACCGTGAGTTTGGAAGAAATCTGAGATGGTCAAAAATTTAGTCTAAAAAACACAAAGGGGTACCCCTTAGTGTTTTTTTGGGTGAAATATGTGACCTCCTCAACTCTTCTTCAAACCCACACCGTGTGTCAGAGAGGTCCTGATGAAGACAGTGGTGTGGTAATTTTTGCCCTACCACATCCCAAAGCTAAGATATAGGGACATGTTGTGCTGCATAAAATGTATAACTGTAAATTTCATGATGGGATTCCTACTTCCAGTGAAGCTAGGTAAACACAAGAGTAGAAGGGTGCAATCAGAAAAGCCTAGTCAGTCCAATATATCCTACATTGCATCTGTATTTTGCTTTATTGGACGTATAAAAAGCTCATAAATTGAATTCCAATATATTCAACACCAATAAACCTATTGAGAGAAAATCCTAGTTAAGTTTGTCCTCATATCTCAGCTTTGGGATGAGATAGGCTGAAAATAATCACACCTTTGTGTAAGTCAGGACCTGCCTAATCAACACCGTGAGTTTGGAAGAAATCTGAGATGGTCAAAAATTTAGTCTAAAAAACACAAAGGGGTACCCCTTAGTGTTTTTTTGGGTGAAATATGTGACCTCCTCAGCTCTTCTTCAAACCCACACCGTGTGTCAGAGAGGTCCTGACGAAGACAGTGGTGTGGTAATTTTTGCCCTACCACATCCCAAAGCTGAGATATAGGGACATGTTTTGCTGCATAAAATGTATAACTGTAAATTTCATGATGGGATTCCTACTTCCAGTGAAGCTAGGTAAACACAAGAGTAGAAGGGTGCAATCAGAAAAGCCTAGTCAGTCCAATATATCCTACATTGCATCTGTATTTTGCTTTATTGGACGTATAAAAAGCTCATAAAATTAATTCCAATATATTCAACACCAATAAACCTATTGAGAGAAATTCCCAGTTAAGTTTGTCCTCATATCTCAGCTTTGGGATGAGATAGACTGAAAATAATCACACCTTTGTGTAAGTCAGGACCTGCCTAATCAACACCGTGAGTTTTTAAGAAATCTGAGACGGTCAAAAATTGAGTCTAAAAAAACACAAAGGGGTACCCCTTAGTGTTTTTTTGGGTGAAATATGTGACCTCCTCAGCTCTTCTTCAAACCCACACCGTGTGTCAGAGAGGTCTTGACGAAGACAGTGGTGTGGTAATTTTTGCCCTACCACATCCCAAAGCTAAGATATAGGGACATGTTGTGCTGCATAAAATGTATAACTGTAAATTTCATGATGGGATTCCTACTTCCAGTGAAGCTAGGTAAACACAAGAGTAGAAGGGTGCAATCAGAAAAGCCTAGTCAGTCCAATATATCCTACATTGCATCTGTATTTTGCTTTATTGGACGTATAAAAAGCTCATAAATTGAATTCCAATATATTCAACACCAATAAACCTATTGAGAGAAAATCCTAGTTAAGTTTGTCCTCATATCTCAGATTTGGGATGAGATAGACTAAAAATAATCACACCTTTGTGTAAGTCAGGACCTGCCTAATCAACACCGTGAGTTTGGAAGAAATCTGAGACAGTCAAAAATTTAGTCTAAAAAAACACAAAGGGGTACCCCTTAGTGTTTTTTGGGTGAAATATGTGACCTCCTCAGATCTTCTTCAAACCCACACCGTGTGTCAGAGAGGTCCTGACAAAGACAGTGGTGTGGTAATTGTTGCCCTACCACATCCCAAAGCTGAGATATAGGGACATGTTTTGCTGCATAAATTTGTATAACTGTAAATTTCATGATGGGATTCCTACTTCCAGTGAAGCTAGGTAAACACAAGAGTAGAAGGGTGCAATCAGAAAAGCCTAGTCAGTCCAATATATCCTACATTGCATCTGTATTTTGCTTTATTGGACGTATAAAAAGCTCATAAATTGAATTCCAATATATTCAACACCAATAAACCTATTGAGAGAAAATCCTAGTTAAGTTTGTCCTCATATCTCAGCTTTGGGATGAGATAGGCTGAAAATAATCACACCTTTGTGTAAGTCAGGACCTGCCTAATCAACACCGTGAGTTTGGAAGAAATCTGAGATGGTCAAAAATTTAGTCTAAAAAACACAAAGGGGTACCCCTTAGTGTTTTTTTGGGTGAAATATGTGACCTCCTCAGCTCTTCTTCAAACCCACACCGTGTGTCAGAGAGGTCTTGACGAAGACAGTGGTGTGGTAATTTTTGCCCTACCACATCCCAAAGCTGAGATATAGGGACATGTTTTGCTGCATAAAATGTATAACTGTAAATTTCATGATGGGATTCCTACTTCCAGTGAAGCTAGGTAAACACAAGAGTAGAAGGGTGCAATCAGAAAAGCCTAGTCAGTCCAATATATCCTACATTGCATCTGTATTTTGCTTTATTGGACGTATAAAAAGCTCATAAAATTAATTCCAATATATTCAACACCAATAAACCTATTGAGAGAAATTCCCAGTTAAGTTTGTCCTCATATCTCAGCTTTGGGATGAGATAGACTGAAAATAATCACACCTTTGTGTAAGTCAGGACCTGCCTAATCAACATCGTGAGTTTGGAAGAAATCTGAGACGGTCAAAAATTGAGTCTTAAAAAACACAAAGGGGTACCCCTTAGTGTTTTTTTGGGTGAAATATGTGACCTCCTCAGCTCTTCTTCAAACCCACACCATGTGTCAGGGAGGTCCTGACAAAGACAGTGGTGTGGTAATTGTTGCCCTACCACATCCCAAAGCTGAGATATAGGGACATGTTTTGCTGCATAAAATGTATAACTGTAAATTTCATGATGGTATTCCTACTTCCAGTGAAGCTAGGTAAACACATGAGTAGAAGGGTGCGATCAGAAAAGCCTAGTCAGTCCAATATATCCTACATTGCATCTGTATTTTGCTTTATTGGATGTATAAAAAGCTCATAAATTGAATTCCAATATATTCAACACCAATAAACCTATTGAGAGAAAATCCCAGTTAAGTTTGTCCTCATATCTCAGCTTTGGGATGACATAGGCTGAAAATAATCACACCTTTGTGTAAGTCAGGACCTGCCTAATCAACATCGTGAGTTTGGAAGAAATCTGAGACGGTCAAAAATTGAGTCTAAAAAAACACAAAGGGGTACCCCTTAGTGTTTTTTTGGGTGAAATATGTGACCTCCTCAGCTCTTCTTCAAACCCACACCATGTGAAAGGGAGGTCCTGACAAAGACAGTGGTGTGGTAATTGTTGCCCTACCACATCCCAAAGCTGAGATATAGGGACATGTTTTGCTGCATAAAATGTATAACTGTAAATTTCATGATGGGATTCCTACTTCCAGTGAAGCTAGGTAAACACAAGAGTAGAAGGGTGCGATCAGAAAAGCCTAGTCAGTCCAATATATCCTACATTGCATCTGTATTTTGCTTTATTGGACGTATAACAAGTTCATAAATTTAATTCCAATATATTCAACACCAATAAACCTATTGAGAGAAATTCCCAGTTAAGTTTGTCCTCATATCTCAGCTTTGGGATGAGATAGACTGAAAATAATCACACCTTTGTGTAAGTCAGGACCTGCCTAATCAACACCGTGAGTTTTTAAGAAATCTGAGACGGTCAAAAATTTAGTCTAAAAAAACACAAAGGGGTACCCCTTAGTGTTTTTTGGGTGAAATATGTGACCTCCTCAGATCTTCTTCAAACCCACACCGTGTGTCAGAGAGGTCCTGACAAAGACAGTGGTGGGGTAATTGTTGCCCTACCACATCCCAAAGCTAAGATATAGGGACATGTTGTGCTGCATAAAATGTATAACTGTAAATTTCATGATGGGATTCCTACTTCCAGTGAAGCTAGGTAAACACATGAGTAGAAGGGTGCGATCAGAAAAGCCTAGTCAGTCCAATATATCCTACATTGCATCTGTATTTTGCTTTATTGGACGTATAACAAGTTCATAAATTTAATTCCAATATATTCAACACCAATAAACCTATTGAGAGAAATTCCCAGTTAAGTTTGTCCTCATATCTCAGCTTTGGGATGAGATAGACTGAAAATAATCACACCTTTGTGTAAGTCAGGACCTGCCTAATCAACACCGTGAGTTTTTAAGAAATCTGAGACGGTCAAAAATTTAGTCTAAAAAAACACAAAGGGGTACCCCTTAGTGTTTTTTGGGTGAAATATGTGACCTCCTCAGATCTTCTTCAAACCCACACCGTGTGTCAGAGAGGTCCTGACAAAGACAGTGGTGGGGTAATTGTTGCCCTACCACATCCCAAAGCTAAGATATAGGGACATGTTGTGCTGCATAAAATGTATAACTGTAAATTTCATGATGGGATTCCTACTTCCAGTGAAGCTAGGTAAACACAAGAGTAGAAGGGTGCAATCAGAAAAGCCTAGTCAGTCCAATATATCCTACATTGCATCTGTATTTTGCTTTATTGGACGTATAAAAAGCTCATAAATTGAATTCCAATATATTCAACACCAATAAACCTATTGAGAGAAAATCCTAGTTAAGTTTGTCCTCATATCTCAGCTTTGGGATGAGATAGGCTGAAAATAATCACACCTTTGTGTAAGTCAGGACCTGCCTAATCAACACCGTGAGTTTGGAAGAAATCTTAGACGGTCAAAAAATTAGTCTAAAAAACACAAAGGGGTACCCCTTAGTGTTTTTTTGGGTGAAATATGTGACCTCCTCAGCTCTTCTTCAAACCCACACCGTGTGTCAGAGAGGTCCTGACGAAGACAGTGGTGTGGTAATTTTTGCTATACCACATCCCAAAGCTGAGATATAGGGACATGTTTTGCTGCATAAAATGTATAACTGTAAATTTCATGATGGGATTCCTACTTCCAGTGAAGCTAGGTAAACACAAGAGTAGAAGGGTGCAATCAGAAAAGCCTAGTCAGTCCAATATATCCTACATTGCATCTGTATTTTGCTTTATTGGACATATAAAAAGCTCATAAAATTAATTCCAATATATTCAACACCAATAAACCTATTGAGAGAAATTCCCAGTTAAGTTTGTCCTCATATCTCAGCTTTGGGATGAGATAGACTGAAAATAATCACACCTTTGTGTAAGTCAGGACCTGCCTAATCAACACCGTGAGTTTTTAAGAAATCTGAGACGGTCAAAAATTGAGTCTAAAAAACACAAAGGGGTACCCCTTAGTGTTTTTTTGGGTGAAATATGTGACCTCCTCAACTCTTCTTCAAACCCACACCGTGTGTCAGAGAGGTCCTGATGAAGACAGTGGTGGGGTAATTGTTGCCCTACCACATCCCAAAGCTAAGATATAGGGACATGTTGTGCTGCATAAAATGTATAACTGTAAATTTCATGATGGGATTCCTACTTCCAGTGAAGCTAGGTAAACACATGAGTAGAAGGGTGCGATCAGAAAAGCCTAGTCAGTCCAATATATCCTACATTGCATCTGTATTTTGCTTTATTGGACGTATAAAAAGCTCATAAATTGAATTCCAATATATTCAACACCAATAAACCTATTGAGAGAAAATCCCAGTTAAGTTTGTCCTCATATCTCAGCTTTGGGATGAGATAGACTGAAAATAATCACACCTTTGTGTAAGTCAGGACCTGCCTAATCAACACCGTGAGTTTGGAAGAAATCTGAGACGGTCAAAAATTTAGTCTAAAAAAACACAAAGGGGTACCCCTTAGTGTTTTTTGGGTGAAATATGTGACCTCCTCAGATCTTCTTCAAACCCACACCGTGTGTCAGAGAGGTCCTGACAAAGACAGTGGTGTGGTAATTGTTGCCCTACCACATCCCAAAGCTAAGATATAGGGACATGTTGTGCTGCATAAAATGTATAACTGTAAATTTCATGATGGGATTCCTACTTCCAGTGAAGCTAGGTAAACACAAGAGTAGAAGGGTGCAATCAGAAAAGCCTAGTCAGTCCAATATATCCTACATTGCATCTGTATTTTGCTTTATTGGACGTATAAAAAGCTCATAAATTGAATTCCAATATATTCAACACCAATAAACCTATTGAGAGAAAATCCTAGTTAAGTTTGTCCTCATATCTCAGCTTTGGGATGAGATAGGCTGAAAATAATCACACCTTTGTGTAAGTCAGGACCTGCCTAATCAACACCGTGAGTTTGGAAGAAATCTGAGATGGTCAAAAATTTAGTCTAAAAAACACAAAGGGGTACCCCTTAGTGTTTTTTTGGGTGAAATATGTGACCTCCTCAGCTCTTCTTCAAACCCACACCGTGTGTCAGAGAGGTCCTGACGAAGACAGTGGTGTGGTAATTTTTGCCCTACCACATCCCAAAGCTGAGATATAGGGACATGTTTTGCTGCATAAAATGTATAACTGTAAATTTCATGATGGTATTCCTACTTCCAGTGAAGCTAGGTAAACACATGAGTAGAAGGGTGCGATCAGAAAAGCCTAGTCAGTCCAATATATCCTACATTGCATCTGTATTTTGCTTTATTGGATGTATAAAAAGCTCATAAATTGAATTCCAATATATTCAACACCAATAAACCTATTGAGAGAAAATCCCAGTTAAGTTTGTCCTCATATCTCAGCTTTGGGATGACATAGGCTGAAAATAATCACACCTTTGTGTAAGTCAGGACCTGCCTAATCAACATCGGGAGTTTGGAAGAAATCTGAGACGGTCAAAAATTGAGTCTAAAAAAACACAAAGGGGTACCCCTTAGTGTTTTTTGGGTGAAATATGTGACCTCCTCAGATCTTCTTCAAACCCACACCGTGTGTCAGAGAGGTCCTGACAAAGACAGTGGTGGGGTAATTGTTGCCCTACCACATCCCAAAGCTAAGATATAGGGACATGTTGTGCTGCATAAAATGTATAACTGTAAATTTCATGATGGGATTCCTACTTCCAGTGAAGCTAGGTAAACACAAGAGTAGAAGGGTGCAATCAGAAAAGCCTAGTCAGTCCAATATATCCTACATTGCATCTGTATTTTGCTTTATTGGACGTATAAAAAGCTCATAAATTGAATTCCAATATATTCAACACCAATAAACCTATTGAGAGAAAATCCTAGTTAAGTTTGTCCTCATATCTCAGCTTTGGGATGAGATAGGCTGAAAATAATCACACCTTTGTGTAAGTCAGGACCTGCCTAATCAACACCGTGAGTTTGGAAGAAATCTGAGATGGTCAAAAATTTAGTCTAAAAAACACAAAGGGGTACCCCTTAGTGTTTTTTTGGGTGAAATATGTGACCTCCTCAGCTCTTCTTCAAACCCACACCGTGTGTCAGAGAGGTCCTGACGAAGACAGTGGTGTGGTAATTTTTGCCCTACCACATCCCAAAGCTGAGATATAGGGACATGTTTTGCTGCATAAAATGTATAACTGTAAATTTCATGATGGGATTCCTACTTCCAGTGAAGCTAGGTAAACACAAGAGTAGAAGGGTGCAATCAGAAAAGCCTAGTCAGTCCAATATATCCTACATTGCATCTGTATTTTGCTTTATTGGACGTATAAAAAGCTCATAAAATTAATTCCAATATATTCAACACCAATAAACCTATTGAGAGAAATTCCCAGTTAAGTTTGTCCTCATATCTCAGCTTTGGGATGAGATAGACTGAAAATAATCACACCTTTGTGTAAGTCAGGACCTGCCTAATCAACACCGTGAGTTTTTAAGAAATCTGAGACGGTCAAAAATTGAGTCTAAAAAACACAAAGGGGTACCCCTTAGTGTTTTTTTGGGTGAAATATGTGACCTCCTCAACTCTTCTTCAAACCCACACCGTGTGTCAGAGAGGTCCTGATGAAGACAGTGGTGGGGTAATTGTTGCCCTACCACATCCCAAAGCTAAGATATAGGGACATGTTGTGCTGCATAAAATGTATAACTGTAAATTTCATGATGGGATTCCTACTTCCAGTGAAGCTAGGTAAACACATGAGTAGAAGGGTGCGATCAGAAAAGCCTAGTCAGTCCAATATATCCTACATTGCATCTGTATTTTGCTTTATTGGACGTATAAAAAGCTCATAAATTGAATTCCAATATATTCAACACCAATAAACCTATTGAGAGAAAATCCCAGTTAAGTTTGTCCTCATATCTCAGCTTTGGGATGAGATAGACTGAAAATAATCACACCTTTGTGTAAGTCAGGACCTGCCTAATCAACACCGTGAGTTTGGAAGAAATCTGAGACGGTCAAAAATTTAGTCTAAAAAAACACAAAGGGGTACCCCTTAGTGTTTTTTGGGTGAAATATGTGACCTCCTCAGATCTTCTTCAAACCCACACCGTGTGTCAGAGAGGTCCTGACAAAGACAGTGGTGTGGTAATTGTTGCCCTACCACATCCCAAAGCTAAGATATAGGGACATGTTGTGCTGCATAAAATGTATAACTGTAAATTTCATGATGGGATTCCTACTTCCAGTGAAGCTAGGTAAACACAAGAGTAGAAGGGTGCAATCAGAAAAGCCTAGTCAGTCCAATATATCCTACATTGCATCTGTATTTTGCTTTATTGGACGTATAAAAAGCTCATAAATTGAATTCCAATATATTCAACACCAATAAACCTATTGAGAGAAAATCCTAGTTAAGTTTGTCCTCATATCTCAGCTTTGGGATGAGATAGGCTGAAAATAATCACACCTTTGTGTAAGTCAGGACCTGCCTAATCAACACCGTGAGTTTGGAAGAAATCTGAGATGGTCAAAAATTTAGTCTAAAAAACACAAAGGGGTACCCCTTAGTGTTTTTTTGGGTGAAATATGTGACCTCCTCAGCTCTTCTTCAAACCCACACCGTGTGTCAGAGAGGTCCTGACGAAGACAGTGGTGTGGTAATTTTTGCCCTACCACATCCCAAAGCTGAGATATAGGGACATGTTTTGCTGCATAAAATGTATAACTGTAAATTTCATGATGGTATTCCTACTTCCAGTGAAGCTAGGTAAACACATGAGTAGAAGGGTGCGATCAGAAAAGCCTAGTCAGTCCAATATATCCTACATTGCATCTGTATTTTGCTTTATTGGATGTATAAAAAGCTCATAAATTGAATTCCAATATATTCAACACCAATAAACCTATTGAGAGAAAATCCCAGTTAAGTTTGTCCTCATATCTCAGCTTTGGGATGACATAGGCTGAAAATAATCACACCTTTGTGTAAGTCAGGACCTGCCTAATCAACATCGGGAGTTTGGAAGAAATCTGAGACGGTCAAAAATTGAGTCTAAAAAAACACAAAGGGGTACCCCTTAGTGTTTTTTGGGTGAAATATGTGACCTCCTCAGATCTTCTTCAAACCCACACCGTGTGTCAGAGAGGTCCTGACAAAGACAGTGGTGGGGTAATTGTTGCCCTACCACATCCCAAAGCTAAGATATAGGGACATGTTGTGCTGCATAAAATGTATAACTGTAAATTTCATGATGGGATTCCTACTTCCAGTGAAGCTAGGTAAACACATGAGTAGAAGGGTGCGATCAGAAAAGCCTAGTCAGTCCAATATATCCTACATTGCATCTGTATTTTGCTTTATTGGACGTATAACAAGTTCATAAATTTAATTCCAATATATTCAACACTAATAAACCTATTGAGAGAAATTCCCAGTTAAGTTTGTCCTCATATCTCAGCTTTGGGATGAGATAGACTGAAAATAATCACACCTTTGTGTAAGTCAGGACCTGCCTAATCAACACCGTGAGTTTTTAAGAAATCTGAGACGGTCAAAAATTTAGTCTAAAAAAACACAAAGGGGTACCCCTTAGTGTTTTTTGGGTGAAATATGTGACCTCCTCAGATCTTCTTCAAACCCACACCGTGTGTCAGAGAGGTCCTGACAAAGACAGTGGTGGGGTAATTGTTGCCCTACCACATCCCAAAGCTAAGATATAGTGACATGTTGTGCTGCATAAAATGTATAACTGTAAATTTCATGATGGGATTCCTACTTCCAGTGAAGCTAGGTAAACACAAGAGTAGAAGGGTGCAATCAGAAAAGCCTAGTCAGTCCAATATATCCTACATTGCATCTGTATTTTGCTTTATTGGACGTATAAAAAGCTCATAAACTGAATTCCAATATATTCAACACCAATAAACCTATTGAGAGAAAATCCTAGTTAAGTTTGTCCTCATATCTCAGCTTTGGGATGAGATAGGCTGAAAATAATCACACCTTTGTGTAAGTCAGGACCTGCCTAATCAACACCGTGAGTTTGGAAGAAATCTGAGATGGTCAAAAATTTAGTCTAAAAAACACAAAGGGGTACCCCTTAGTGTTTTTTTGGGTGAAATATGTGACCTCCTCAGCTCTTCTTCAAACCCACACCGTGTGTCAGAGAGGTCCTGACGAAGACAGTGGTGTGGTAATTTTTGCCATACCACATCCCAAAGCTAAGATATAGGGACATGTTGTGCTGCATAAAATGTATAACTGTAAATTTCATGATGGGATTCCTACTTCCAGTGAAGCTAGGTAAACACAAGAGTAGAAGGGTGCAATCAGAAAAGCCTAGTCAGTCCAATATATCCTACATTGCATCTGTATTTTGCTTTATTGGACGTATAAAAAGCTCATAAATTGAATTCCAATATATTCAACACCAATAAACCTATTGAGAGAAAATCCTAGTTAAGTTTGTCCTCATATCTCAGCTTTGGGATGAGATAGGCTGAAAATAATCACACCTTTGTGTAAGTCAGGACCTGCCTAATCAACACCGTGAGTTTGGAAGAAATCTGAGATGGTCAAAAATTTAGTCTAAAAAACACAAAGGGGTACCCCTTAGTGTTTTTTTGGGTGAAATATGTGACCTCCTCAGCTCTTCTTCAAACCCACACCGTGTGTCAGAGAGGTCCTGACGAAGACAGTGGTGTGGTAATTTTTGCCATACCACATCCCAAAGCTAAGATATAGGGACATGTTGTGCTGCATAAAATGTATAACTGTAAATTTCATGATGGGATTCCTACTTCCAGTGAAGCTAGGTAAACACAAGAGTAGAAGGGTGCAATCAGAAAAGCCTAGTCAGTCCAATATATCCTACATTGCATCTGTATTTTGCTTTATTGGACGTATAAAAAGCTCATAAATTGAATTCCAATATATTCAACACCAATAAACCTATTGAGAGAAAATCCTAGTTAAGTTTGTCCTCATATCTCAGCTTTGGGATGAGATAGGCTGAAAATAATCACACCTTTGTGTAAGTCAGGACCTGCCTAATCAACACCGTGAGTTTGGAAGAAATCTGAGATGGTCAAAAATTTAGTCTAAAAAACACAAAGGGGTACCCCTTAGTGTTTTTTTGGGTGAAATATGTGACCTCCTCAACTCTTCTTCAAACCCACACCGTGTGTCAGAGAGGTCCTGATGAAGACAGTGGTGGGGTAATTGTTGCCCTACCACATCCCAAAGCTAAGATATAGGGACATGTTGTGCTGCATAAAATGTATAACTGTAAATTTCATGATGGGATTCCTACTTCCAGTGAAGCTAGGTAAACACATGAGTAGAAGGGTGCGATCAGAAAAGCCTAGTCAGTCCAATATATCCTACATTGCATCTGTATTTTGCTTTATTGGACGTATAAAAAGCTCATAAATTGAATTCCAATATATTCAACACCAATAAACCTATTGAGAGAAAATCCCAGTTAAGTTTGTCCTCATATCTCAGCTTTGGGATGAGATAGACTGAAAATAATCACACCTTTGTGTAAGTCAGGACCTGCCTAATCAACACCGTGAGTTTGGAAGAAATCTGAGACGGTCAAAAATTTAGTCTAAAAAAACACAAAGGGGTACCCCTTAGTGTTTTTTGGGTGAAATATGTGACCTCCTCAGATCTTCTTCAAACCCACACCGTGTGTCAGAGAGGTCCTGACAAAGACAGTGGTGTGGTAATTGTTGCCCTACCACATCCCAAAGCTAAGATATAGGGACATGTTGTGCTGCATAAAATGTATAACTGTAAATTTCATGATGGGATTCCTACTTCCAGTGAAGCTAGGTAAACACAAGAGTAGAAGGGTGCAATCAGAAAAGCCTAGTCAGTCCAATATATCCTACATTGCATCTGTATTTTGCTTTATTGGACGTATAAAAAGCTCATAAATTGAATTCCAATATATTCAACACCAATAAACCTATTGAGAGAAAATCCTAGTTAAGTTTGTCCTCATATCTCAGCTTTGGGATGAGATAGGCTGAAAATAATCACACCTTTGTGTAAGTCAGGACCTGCCTAATCAACACCGTGAGTTTGGAAGAAATCTGAGATGGTCAAAAATTTAGTCTAAAAAACACAAAGGGGTACCCCTTAGTGTTTTTTTGGGTGAAATATGTGACCTCCTCAGCTCTTCTTCAAACCCACACCGTGTGTCAGAGAGGTCCTGACGAAGACAGTGGTGTGGTAATTTTTGCCCTACCACATCCCAAAGCTGAGATATAGGGACATGTTTTGCTGCATAAAATGTATAACTGTAAATTTCATGATGGGATTCCTACTTCCAGTGAAGCTAGGTAAACACAAGAGTAGAAGGGTGCAATCAGAAAAGCCTAGTCAGTCCAATATATCCTACAATGCATCTGTATTTTGCTTTATTGGACGTATAAAAAGCTCATAAAATTAATTCCAATATATTCAACACCAATAAACCTATTGAGAGAAATTCCCAGTTAAGTTTGTCCTCATATCTCAGCTTTGGGATGAGATAGACTGAAAATAATCACACCTTTGTGTAAGTCAGGACCTGCCTAATCAACATCGTGAGTTTGGAAGAAATCTGAGACGGTCAAAAATTGAGTCTAAAAAAACACAAAGGGGTACCCCTTAGTGTTTTTTTGGGTGAAATATGTGACCTCCTCAGCTCTTCTTCAAACCCACACCATGTGTCAGAGAGGTCCTGACAAAGACAGTGGTGTGGTAATTGTTGCCCTACCACATCCCAAAGCTGAGATATAGGGACATGTTTTGCTGCATAAAATGTATAACTGTAAATTTCATGATGGTATTCCTACTTCCAGTGAAGCTAGGTAAACACATGAGTAGAAGGGTGCGATCAGAAAAGCCTAGTCAGTCCAATATATCCTACATTGCATCTGTATTTTGCTTTATTGGATGTATAAAAAGCTCATAAATTGAATTCCAATATATTCAACACCAATAAACCTATTGAGAGAAAATCCCAGTTAAGTTTGTCCTCATATCTCAGCTTTGGGATGACATAGGCTGAAAATAATCACACCTTTGTGTAAGTCAGGACCTGCCTAATCAACATCATGAGTTTGGAAGAAATCTGAGACGGTCAAAAATTGAGTCTAAAAAAACACAAAGGGGTACCCCTTAGTGTTTTTTGGGTGAAATATGTGACCTCCTCAGATCTTCTTCAAACCCACACCGTGTGTCAGAGAGGTCCTGACAAAGACAGTGGTGGGGTAATTGTTGCCCTACCACATCCCAAAGCTAAGATATAGGGACATGTTGTGCTGCATAAAATGTATAACTGTAAATTTCATGATGGGATTCCTACTTCCAGTAAAGCTAGGTAAACACATGAGTAGAAGGGTGCGATCAGAAAAGCCTAGTCAGTCCAATATATCCTACATTGCATCTGTATTTTGCTTTATTGGACGTATAACAAGTTCATAAATTTAATTCCAATATATTCAACACCAATAAACCTATTGAGAGAAATTCCCAGTTAAGTTTGTCCTCATATCTCAGCTTTGGGATGAGATAGACTGAAAATAATCACACCTTTGTGTAAGTCAGGACCTGCCTAATCAACACCGTGAGTTTTTAAGAAATCTGAGACGGTCAAAAATTTAGTCTAAAAAAACACAAAGGGGTACCCCTTAGTGTTTTTTGGGTGAAATATGTGACCTCCTCAGATCTTCTTCAAACCCACACCGTGTGTCAGAGAGGTCCTGACAAAGACAGTGGTGGGGTAATTGTTGCCCTACCACATCCCAAAGCTAAGATATAGTGACATGTTGTGCTGTATAAAATGTATAACTGTAAATTTCATGATGGGATTCCTACTTCCAGTGAAGCTAGGTAAACACAAGAGTAGAAGGGTGAAATCAGAAAAGCCTAGTCAGTCCAATATATCCTACATTGCATCTGTATTTTGCTTTATTGGACGTATAAAAAGCTCATAAACTGAATTCCAATATATTCAACACCAATAAACCTATTGAGAGAAAATCCTAGTTAAGTTTGTCCTCATATCTCAGCTTTGGGATGAGATAGGCTGAAAATAATCACACCTTTGTGTAAGTCAGGACCTGCCTAATCAACACCGTGAGTTTGGAAGAAATCTGAGATGGTCAAAAATTTAGTCTAAAAAACACAAAGGGGTACCCCTTAGTGTTTTTTTGGGTGAAATATGTGACCTCCTCAGCTCTTCTTCAAACCCACACCGTGTGTCAGAGAGGTCCTGACGAAGACAGTGGTGTGGTAATTTTTGCCATACCACATCCCAAAGCTAAGATATAGGGACATGTTGTGCTGCATAAAATGTATAACTGTAAATTTCATGATGGGATTCCTACTTCCAGTGAAGCTAGGTAAACACAAGAGTAGAAGGGTGCAATCAGAAAAGCCTAGTCAGTCCAATATATCCTACATTGCATCTGTATTTTGCTTTATTGGACGTATAAAAAGCTCATAAATTGAATTCCAATATATTCAACACCAATAAACCTATTGAGAGAAAATCCTAGTTAAGTTTGTCCTCATATCTCAGCTTTGGGATGAGATAGGCTGAAAATAATCACACCTTTGTGTAAGTCAGGACCTGCCTAATCAACACCGTGAGTTTGGAAGAAATCTGAGATGGTCAAAAATTTAGTCTAAAAAACACAAAGGGGTACCCCTTAGTGTTTTTTTGGGTGAAATATGTGACCTCCTCAGCTCTTCTTCAAACCCACACCGTGTGTCAGAGAGGTCCTGACGAAGACAGTGGTGTGGTAATTTTTGCCATACCACATCCCAAAGCTAAGATATAGGGACATGTTGTGCTGCATAAAATGTATAACTGTAAATTTCATGATGGGATTCCTACTTCCAGTGAAGCTAGGTAAACACAAGAGTAGAAGGGTGCAATCAGAAAAGCCTAGTCAGTCCAATATATCCTACATTGCATCTGTATTTTGCTTTATTGGACGTATAAAAAGCTCATAAATTGAATTCCAATATATTCAACACCAATAAACCTATTGAGAGAAAATCCTAGTTAAGTTTGTCCTCATATCTCAGCTTTGGGATGAGATAGGCTGAAAATAATCACACCTTTGTGTAAGTCAGGACCTGCCTAATCAACACCGTGAGTTTGGAAGAAATCTGAGATGGTCAAAAATTTAGTCTAAAAAACACAAAGGGGTACCCCTTAGTGTTTTTTTGGGTGAAATATGTGACCTCCTCAGATCTTCTTCAAACCCACACCGTGTGTCAGAGAGGTCCTGACAAAGACAGTGGTGGGGTAATTGTTGCCCTACCACATCCCAAAGCTAAGATATAGGGACATGTTGTGCTGCATAAAATGTATAACTGTAAATTTCATGATGGGATTCCTACTTCCAGTGAAGCTAGGTAAACACATGAGTAGAAGGGTGCGATCAGAAAAGCCTAGTCAGTCCAATATATCCTACATTGCATCTGTATTTTGCTTTATTGGACGTATAACAAGTTCATAAATTTAATTCCAATATATTCAACACCAATAAACCTATTGAGAGAAATTCCCAGTTAAGTTTGTCCTCATATCTCAGCTTTGGGATGAGATAGACTGAAAATAATCACACCTTTGTGTAAGTCAGGACCTGCCTAATCAACACCGTGAGTTTTTAAGAAATCTGAGATGGTCAAAAATTTAGTCTAAAAAACACAAAGGGGTACCCCTTAGTGTTTTTTTGGGTGAAATATGTGACCTCCTCAGCTCTTCTTCAAACCCACACCGTGTGTCAGAGAGGTCCTGACGAAGACAGTGGTGTGGTAATTTTTGCCATACCACATCCCAAAGCTAAGATATAGGGACATGTTGTGCTGCATAAAATGTATAACTGTAAATTTCATGATGGGATTCCTACTTCCAGTGAAGCTAGGTAAACACAAGAGTAGAAGGGTGCAATCAGAAAAGCCTAGTCAGTCCAATATATCCTACATTGCATCTGTATTTTGCTTTATTGGACGTATAAAAAGCTCATAAATTGAATTCCAATATATTCAACACCAATAAACCTATTGAGAGAAAATCCTAGTTAAGTTTGTCCTCATATCTCAGCTTTGGGATGAGATAGGCTGAAAATAATCACACCTTTGTGTAAGTCAGGACCTGCCTAATCAACACCGTGAGTTTGGAAGAAATCTGAGATGGTCAAAAATTTAGTCTAAAAAACACAAAGGGGTACCCCTTAGTGTTTTTTTGGGTGAAATATGTGACCTCCTCAACTCTTCTTCAAACCCACACCGTGTGTCAGAGAGGTCCTGATGAAGACAGTGGTGGGGTAATTGTTGCCCTACCACATCCCAAAGCTAAGATATAGGGACATGTTGTGCTGCATAAAATGTATAACTGTAAATTTCATGATGGGATTCCTACTTCCAGTGAAGCTAGGTAAACACATGAGTAGAAGGGTGCGATCAGAAAAGCCTAGTCAGTCCAATATATCCTACATTGCATCTGTATTTTGCTTTATTGGACGTATAAAAAGCTCATAAATTGAATTCCAATATATTCAACACCAATAAACCTATTGAGAGAAAATCCCAGTTAAGTTTGTCCTCATATCTCAGCTTTGGGATGAGATAGACTGAAAATAATCACACCTTTGTGTAAGTCAGGACCTGCCTAATCAACACCGTGAGTTTGGAAGAAATCTGAGACGGTCAAAAATTTAGTCTAAAAAAACACAAAGGGGTACCCCTTAGTGTTTTTTGGGTGAAATATGTGACCTCCTCAGATCTTCTTCAAACCCACACCGTGTGTCAGAGAGGTCCTGACAAAGACAGTGGTGTGGTAATTGTTGCCCTACCACATCCCAAAGCTAAGATATAGGGACATGTTGTGCTGCATAAAATGTATAACTGTAAATTTCATGATGGGATTCCTACTTCCAGTGAAGCTAGGTAAACACAAGAGTAGAAGGGTGCAATCAGAAAAGCCTAGTCAGTCCAATATATCCTACATTGCATCTGTATTTTGCTTTATTGGACGTATAAAAAGCTCATAAATTGAATTCCAATATATTCAACACCAATAAACCTATTGAGAGAAAATCCTAGTTAAGTTTGTCCTCATATCTCAGCTTTGGGATGAGATAGGCTGAAAATAATCACACCTTTGTGTAAGTCAGGACCTGCCTAATCAACACCGTGAGTTTGGAAGAAATCTGAGATGGTCAAAAATTTAGTCTAAAAAACACAAAGGGGTACCCCTTAGTGTTTTTTTGGGTGAAATATGTGACCTCCTCAGCTCTTCTTCAAACCCACACCGTGTGTCAGAGAGGTCCTGACGAAGACAGTGGTGTGGTAATTTTTGCCCTACCACATCCCAAAGCTGAGATATAGGGACATGTTTTGCTGCATAAAATGTATAACTGTAAATTTCATGATGGGATTCCTACTTCCAGTGAAGCTAGGTAAACACAAGTGTAGAAGGGTGCAATCAGAAAAGCCTAGTCAGTCCAATATATCCTACAATGCATCTGTATTTTGCTTTATTGGACGTATAAAAAGCTCATAAAATTAATTCCAATATATTCAACACCAATAAACCTATTGAGAGAAATTCCCAGTTAAGTTTGTCCTCATATCTCAGCTTTGGGATGAGATAGACTGAAAATAATCACACCTTTGTGTAAGTCAGGACCTGCCTAATCAACATCGTGAGTTTGGAAGAAATCTGAGACGGTCAAAAATTGAGTCTAAAAAAACACAAAGGGGTACCCCTTAGTGTTTTTTTGGGTGAAATATGTGACCTCCTCAGCTCTTCTTCAAACCCACACCATGTGTCAGAGAGGTCCTGACAAAGACAGTGGTGTGGTAATTGTTGCCCTACCACATCCCAAAGCTGAGATATAGGGACATGTTTTGCTGCATAAAATGTATAACTGTAAATTTCATGATGGTATTCCTACTTCCAGTGAAGCTAGGTAAACACATGAGTAGAAGGGTGCGATCAGAAAAGCCTAGTCAGTCCAATATATCCTACATTGCATCTGTATTTTGCTTTATTGGATGTATAAAAAGCTCATGAATTGAATTCCAATATATTCAACACCAATAAACCTATTGAGAGAAAATCCCAGTTAAGTTTGTCCTCATATCTCAGCTTTGGGATGACATAGGCTGAAAATAATCACACCTTTGTGTAAGTCAGGACCTGCCTAATCAACATCATGAGTTTGGAAGAAATCTGAGACGGTCAAAAATTGAGTCTAAAAAAACACAAAGGGGTACCCCTTAGTGTTTTTTGGGTGAAATATGTGACCTCCTCAGATCTTCTTCAAACCCACACCGTGTGTCAGAGAGGTCCTGACAAAGACAGTGGTGGGGTAATTGTTGCCCTACCACATCCCAAAGCTAAGATATAGGGACATGTTGTGCTGCATAAAATGTATAACTGTAAATTTCATGATGGGATTCCTACTTCCAGTAAAGCTAGGTAAACACATGAGTAGAAGGGTGCGATCAGAAAAGCCTAGTCAGTCCAATATATCCTACATTGCATCTGTATTTTGCTTTATTGGACGTATAACAAGTTCATAAATTTAATTCCAATATATTCAACACCAATAAACCTATTGAGAGAAATTCCCAGTTAAGTTTGTCCTCATATCTCAGCTTTGGGATGAGATAGACTGAAAATAATCACACCTTTGTGTAAGTCAGGACCTGCCTAATCAACACCGTGAGTTTTTAAGAAATCTGAGACGGTCAAAAATTTAGTCTAAAAAAACACAAAGGGGTACCCCTTAGTGTTTTTTGGGTGAAATATGTGACCTCCTCAGATCTTCTTCAAACCCACACCGTGTGTCAGAGAGGTCCTGACAAAGACAGTGGTGGGGTAATTGTTGCCCTACCACATCCCAAAGCTAAGATATAGTGACATGTTGTGCTGTATAAAATGTATAACTGTAAATTTCATGATGGGATTCCTACTTCCAGTGAAGCTAGGTAAACACAAGAGTAGAAGGGTGAAATCAGAAAAGCCTAGTCAGTCCAATATATCCTACATTGCATCTGTATTTTGCTTTATTGGACGTATAAAAAGCTCATAAACTGAATTCCAATATATTCAACACCAATAAACCTATTGAGAGAAAATCCTAGTTAAGTTTGTCCTCATATCTCAGCTTTGGGATGAGATAGGCTGAAAATAATCACACCTTTGTGTAAGTCAGGACCTGCCTAATCAACACCGTGAGTTTGGAAGAAATCTGAGATGGTCAAAAATTTAGTCTAAAAAACACAAAGGGGTACCCCTTAGTGTTTTTTTGGGTGAAATATGTGACCTCCTCAGCTCTTCTTCAAACCCACACCGTGTGTCAGAGAGGTCCTGACGAAGACAGTGGTGTGGTAATTTTTGCCATACCACATCCCAAAGCTAAGATATAGGGACATGTTGTGCTGCATAAAATGTATAACTGTAAATTTCATGATGGGATTCCTACTTCCAGTGAAGCTAGGTAAACACAAGAGTAGAAGGGTGCAATCAGAAAAGCCTAGTCAGTCCAATATATCCTACATTGCATCTGTATTTTGCTTTATTGGACGTATAAAAAGCTCATAAATTGAATTCCAATATATTCAACACCAATAAACCTATTGAGAGAAAATCCTAGTTAAGTTTGTCCTCATATCTCAGCTTTGGGATGAGATAGGCTGAAAATAATCACACCTTTGTGTAAGTCAGGACCTGCCTAATCAACACCGTGAGTTTGGAAGAAATCTGAGATGGTCTAAAATTTAGTCTAAAAAACACAAAGGGGTACCCCTTAGTGTTTTTTTGGGTGAAATATGTGACCTCCTCAGCTCTTCTTCAAACCCACACCGTGTGTCAGAGAGGTCCTGACGAAGACAGTGGTGTGGTAATTTTTGCCATACCACATCCCAAAGCTAAGATATAGGGACATGTTGTGCTGCATAAAATGTATAACTGTAAATTTCATGATGGGATTCCTACTTCCAGTGAAGCTAGGTAAACACAAGAGTAGAAGGGTGCAATCAGAAAAGCCTAGTCAGTCCAATATATCCTACATTGCATCTGTATTTTGCTTTATTGGACGTATAAAAAGCTCATAAATTGAATTCCAATATATTCAACACCAATAAACCTATTGAGAGAAAATCCTAGTTAAGTTTGTCCTCATATCTCAGCTTTGGGATGAGATAGGCTGAAAATAATCACACCTTTGTGTAAGTCAGGACCTGCCTAATCAACACCGTGAGTTTGGAAGAAATCTGAGATGGTCAAAAATTTAGTCTAAAAAACACAAAGGGGTACCCCTTAGTGTTTTTTTGGGTGAAATATGTGACCTCCTCAGATCTTCTTCAAACCCACACCGTGTGTCAGAGAGGTCCTGACAAAGACAGTGGTGGGGTAATTGTTGCCCTACCACATCCCAAAGCTAAGATATAGGGACATGTTGTGCTGCATAAAATGTATAACTGTAAATTTCATGATGGGATTCCTACTTCCAGTGAAGCTAGGTAAACACATGAGTAGAAGGGTGCGATCAGAAAAGCCTAGTCAGTCCAATATATCCTACATTGCATCTGTATTTTGCTTTATTGGACGTATAACAAGTTCATAAATTTAATTCCAATATATTCAACACCAATAAACCTATTGAGAGAAATTCCCAGTTAAGTTTGTCCTCATATCTCAGCTTTGGGATGAGATAGACTGAAAATAATCACACCTTTGTGTAAGTCAGGACCTGCCTAATCAACACCGTGAGTTTTTAAGAAATCTGAGACGGTCAAAAATTTAGTCTAAAAAAACACAAAGGGGTACCCCTTAGTGTTTTTTGGGTGAAATATGTGACCTCCTCAGATCTTCTTCAAACCCACACCGTGTGTCAGAGAGGTCCTGACAAAGACAGTGGTGGGGTAATTGTTGCCCTACCACATCCCAAAGCTAAGATATAGTGACATGTTGTGCTGCATAAAATGTATAACTGTAAATTTCATGATGGGATTCCTACTTCCAGTGAAGCTAGGTAAACACAAGAGTAGAAGGGTGCAATCAGAAAAGCCTAGTCAGTCCAATATATCCTACATTGCATCTGTATTTTGCTTTATTGGACGTATAAAAAGCTCATAAACTGAATTCCAATATATTCAACACCAATAAACCTATTGAGAGAAAATCCTAGTTAAGTTTGTCCTCATATCTCAGCTTTGGGATGAGATAGGCTGAAAATAATCACACCTTTGTGTAAGTCAGGACCTGCCTAATCAACACCGTGAGTTTGGAAGAAATCTGAGATGGTCAAAAATTTAGTCTAAAAAACACAAAGGGGTACCCCTTAGTGTTTTTTTGGGTGAAATATGTGACCTCCTCAGCTCTTCTTCAAACCCACACCGTGTGTCAGAGAGGTCCTGACGAAGACAGTGGTGTGGTAATTTTTGCCATACCACATCCCAAAGCTAAGATATAGGGACATGTTGTGCTGCATAAAATGTATAACTGTAAATTTCATGATGGGATTCCTACTTCCAGTGAAGCTAGGTAAACACAAGAGTAGAAGGGTGCAATCAGAAAAGCCTAGTCAGTCCAATATATCCTACATTGCATCTGTATTTTGCTTTATTGGACGTATAAAAAGCTCATAAATTGAATTCCAATATATTCAACACCAATAAACCTATTGAGAGAAAATCCTAGTTAAGTTTGTCCTCATATCTCAGCTTTGGGATGAGATAGGCTGAAAATAATCACACCTTTGTGTAAGTCAGGACCTGCCTAATCAACACCGTGAGTTTGGAAGAAATCTGAGATGGTCAAAAATTTAGTCTAAAAAACACAAAGGGGTACCCCTTAGTGTTTTTTTGGGTGAAATATGTGACCTCCTCAGCTCTTCTTCAAACCCACACCGTGTGTCAGAGAGGTCCTGACGAAGACAGTGGTGTGGTAATTTTTGCCATACCACATCCCAAAGCTAAGATATAGGGACATGTTGTGCTGCATAAAATGTATAACTGTAAATTTCATGATGGGATTCCTACTTCCAGTGAAGCTAGGTAAACACAAGAGTAGAAGGGTGCAATCAGAAAAGCCTAGTCAGTCCAATATATCCTACATTGCATCTGTATTTTGCTTTATTGGACGTATAAAAAGCTCATAAATTGAATTCCAATATATTCAACACCAATAAACCTATTGAGAGAAAATCCTAGTTAAGTTTGTCCTCATATCTCAGCTTTGGGATGAGATAGGCTGAAAATAATCACACCTTTGTGTAAGTCAGGACCTGCCTAATCAACACCGTGAGTTTGGAAGAAATCTGAGATGGTCAAAAATTTAGTCTAAAAAACACAAAGGGGTACCCCTTAGTGTTTTTTTGGGTGAAATATGTGACCTCCTCAACTCTTCTTCAAACCCACACCGTGTGTCAGAGAGGTCCTGATGAAGACAGTGGTGGGGTAATTGTTGCCCTACCACATCCCAAAGCTAAGATATAGGGACATGTTGTGCTGCATAAAATGTATAACTGTAAATTTCATGATGGGATTCCTACTTCCAGTGAAGCTAGGTAAACACATGAGTAGAAGGGTGCGATCAGAAAAGCCTAGTCAGTCCAATATATCCTACATTGCATCTGTATTTTGCTTTATTGGACGTATAAAAAGCTCATAAATTGAATTCCAATATATTCAACACCAATAAACCTATTGAGAGAAAATCCCAGTTAAGTTTGTCCTCATATCTCAGCTTTGGGATGAGATAGACTGAAAATAATCACACCTTTGTGTAAGTCAGGACCTGCCTAATCAACACCGTGAGTTTGGAAGAAATCTGAGACGGTCAAAAATTTAGTCTAAAAAAACACAAAGGGGTACCCCTTAGTGTTTTTTGGGTGAAATATGTGACCTCCTCAGATCTTCTTCAAACCCACACCGTGTGTCAGAGAGGTCCTGACAAAGACAGTGGTGTGGTAATTGTTGCCCTACCACATCCCAAAGCTAAGATATAGGGACATGTTGTGCTGCATAAAATGTATAACTGTAAATTTCATGATGGGATTCCTACTTCCAGTGAAGCTAGGTAAACACAAGAGTAGAAGGGTGCAATCAGAAAAGCCTAGTCAGTCCAATATATCCTACATTGCATCTGTATTTTGCTTTATTGGACGTATAAAAAGCTCATAAATTGAATTCCAATATATTCAACACCAATAAACCTATTGAGAGAAAATCCTAGTTAAGTTTGTCCTCATATCTCAGCTTTGGGATGAGATAGGCTGAAAATAATCACACCTTTGTGTAAGTCAGGACCTGCCTAATCAACACCGTGAGTTTGGAAGAAATCTGAGATGGTCAAAAATTTAGTCTAAAAAACACAAAGGGGTACCCCTTAGTGTTTTTTTGGGTGAAATATGTGACCTCCTCAGCTCTTCTTCAAACCCACACCGTGTGTCAGAGAGGTCCTGACGAAGACAGTGGTGTGGTAATTTTTGCCCTACCACATCCCAAAGCTGAGATATAGGGACATGTTTTGCTGCATAAAATGTATAACTGTAAATTTCATGATGGGATTCCTACTTCCAGTGAAGCTAGGTAAACACAAGAGTAGAAGGGTGCAATCAGAAAAGCCTAGTCAGTCCAATATATCCTACAATGCATCTGTATTTTGCTTTATTGGACGTATAAAAAGCTCATAAAATTAATTCCAATATATTCAACACCAATAAACCTATTGAGAGAAATTCCCAGTTAAGTTTGTCCTCATATCTCAGCTTTGGGATGAGATAGACTGAAAATAATCACACCTTTGTGTAAGTCAGGACCTGCCTAATCAACATCGTGAGTTTGGAAGAAATCTGAGACGGTCAAAAATTGAGTCTAAAAAAACACAAAGGGGTACCCCTTAGTGTTTTTTTGGGTGAAATATGTGACCTCCTCAGCTCTTCTTCAAACCCACACCATGTGTCAGAGAGGTCCTGACAAAGACAGTGGTGTGGTAATTGTTGCCCTACCACATCCCAAAGCTGAGATATAGGGACATGTTTTGCTGCATAAAATGTATAACTGTAAATTTCATGATGGTATTCCTACTTCCAGTGAAGCTAGGTAAACACATGAGTAGAAGGGTGCGATCAGAAAAGCCTAGTCAGTCCAATATATCCTACATTGCATCTGTATTTTGCTTTATTGGATGTATAAAAAGCTCATAAATTGAATTCCAATATATTCAACACCAATAAACCTATTGAGAGAAAATCCCAGTTAAGTTTGTCCTCATATCTCAGCTTTGGGATGACATAGGCTGAAAATAATCACACCTTTGTGTAAGTCAGGACCTGCCTAATCAACATCATGAGTTTGGAAGAAATCTGAGACGGTCAAAAATTGAGTCTAAAAAAACACAAAGGGGTACCCCTTAGTGTTTTTTGGGTGAAATATGTGACCTCCTCAGATCTTCTTCAAACCCACACCGTGTGTCAGAGAGGTCCTGACAAAGACAGTGGTGGGGTAATTGTTGCCCTACCACATCCCAAAGCTAAGATATAGGGACATGTTGTGCTGCATAAAATGTATAACTGTAAATTTCATGATGGGATTCCTACTTCCAGTAAAGCTAGGTAAACACATGAGTAGAAGGGTGCGATCAGAAAAGCCTAGTCAGTCCAATATATCCTACATTGCATCTGTATTTTGCTTTATTGGACGTATAACAAGTTCATAAATTTAATTCCAATATATTCAACACCAATAAACCTATTGAGAGAAAATCCCAGTTAAGTTTGTCCTCATATCTCAGCTTTGGGATGAGATAGACTGAAAATAATCACACCTTTGTGTAAGTCAGGACCTGCCTAATCAACACCGTGAGTTTTTAAGAAATCTGAGACGGTCAAAAATTTAGTCTAAAAAAACACAAAGGGGTACCCCTTAGTGTTTTTTGGGTGAAATATGTGACCTCCTCAGATCTTCTTCAAACCCACACCGTGTGTCAGAGAGGTCCTGACAAAGACAGTGGTGGGGTAATTGTTGCCCTACCACATCCCAAAGCTAAGATATAGTGACATGTTGTGCTGTATAAAATGTATAACTGTAAATTTCATGATGGGATTCCTACTTCCAGTGAAGCTAGGTAAACACAAGAGTAGAAGGGTGAAATCAGAAAAGCCTAGTCAGTCCAATATATCCTACATTGCATCTGTATTTTGCTTTATTGGACGTATAAAAAGCTCATAAACTGAATTCCAATATATTCAACACCAATAAACCTATTGAGAGAAAATCCTAGTTAAGTTTGTCCTCATATCTCAGCTTTGGGATGAGATAGGCTGAAAATAATCACACCTTTGTGTAAGTCAGGACCTGCCTAATCAACACCGTGAGTTTGGAAGAAATCTGAGATGGTCAAAAATTTAGTCTAAAAAACACAAAGGGGTACCCCTTAGTGTTTTTTTGGGTGAAATATGTGACCTCCTCAGCTCTTCTTCAAACCCACACCGTGTGTCAGAGAGGTCCTGACGAAGACAGTGGTGTGGTAATTTTTGCCATACCACATCCCAAAGCTAAGATATAGGGACATGTTGTGCTGCATAAAATGTATAACTGTAAATTTCATGATGGGATTCCTACTTCCAGTGAAGCTAGGTAAACACAAGAGTAGAAGGGTGCAATCAGAAAAGCCTAGTCAGTCCAATATATCCTACATTGCATCTGTATTTTGCTTTATTGGACGTATAAAAAGCTCATAAATTGAATTCCAATATATTCAACACCAATAAACCTATTGAGAGAAAATCCTAGTTAAGTTTGTCCTCATATCTCAGCTTTGGGATGAGATAGGCTGAAAATAATCACACCTTTGTGTAAGTCAGGACCTGCCTAATCAACACCGTGAGTTTGGAAGAAATCTGAGATGGTCAAAAATTTAGTCTAAAAAACACAAAGGGGTACCCCTTAGTGTTTTTTTGGGTGAAATATGTGACCTCCTCAGCTCTTCTTCAAACCCACACCGTGTGTCAGAGAGGTCCTGACGAAGACAGTGGTGTGGTAATTTTTGCCATACCACATCCCAAAGCTAAGATATAGGGACATGTTGTGCTGCATAAAATGTATAACTGTAAATTTCATGATGGGATTCCTACTTCCAGTGAAGCTAGGTAAACACAAGAGTAGAAGGGTGCAATCAGAAAAGCCTAGTCAGTCCAATATATCCTACATTGCATCTGTATTTTGCTTTATTGGACGTATAAAAAGCTCATAAATTGAATTCCAATATATTCAACACCAATAAACCTATTGAGAGAAAATCCTAGTTAAGTTTGTCCTCATATCTCAGCTTTGGGATGAGATAGGCTGAAAATAATCACACCTTTGTGTAAGTCAGGACCTGCCTAATCAACACCGTGAGTTTGGAAGAAATCTGAGATGGTCAAAAATTTAGTCTAAAAAACACAAAGGGGTACCCCTTAGTGTTTTTTTGGGTGAAATATGTGACCTCCTCAGATCTTCTTCAAACCCACACCGTGTGTCAGAGAGGTCCTGACAAAGACAGTGGTGGGGTAATTGTTGCCCTACCACATCCCAAAGCTAAGATATAGGGACATGTTGTGCTGCATAAAATGTATAACTGTAAATTTCATGATGGGATTCCTACTTCCAGTGAAGCTAGGTAAACACATGAGTAGAAGGGTGCGATCAGAAAAGCCTAGTCAGTCCAATATATCCTACATTGCATCTGTATTTTGCTTTATTGGACGTATAACAAGTTCATAAATTTAATTCCAATATATTCAACACCAATAAACCTATTGAGAGAAATTCCCAGTTAAGTTTGTCCTCATATCTCAGCTTTGGGATGAGATAGACTGAAAATAATCACACCTTTGTGTAAGTCAGGACCTGCCTAATCAACACCGTGAGTTTTTAAGAAATCTGAGACGGTCAAAAATTTAGTCTAAAAAAACACAAAGGGGTACCCCTTAGTGTTTTTTGGGTGAAATATGTGACCTCCTCAGATCTTCTTCAAACCCACACCGTGTGTCAGAGAGGTCCTGACAAAGACAGTGGTGGGGTAATTGTTGCCCTACCACATCCCAAAGCTAAGATATAGTGACATGTTGTGCTGCATAAAATGTATAACTGTAAATTTCATGATGGGATTCCTACTTCCAGTGAAGCTAGGTAAACACAAGAGTAGAAGGGTGCAATCAGAAAAGCCTAGTCAGTCCAATATATCCTACATTGCATCTGTATTTTGCTTTATTGGACGTATAAAAAGCTCATAAACTGAATTCCAATATATTCAACACCAATAAACCTATTGAGAGAAAATCCTAGTTAAGTTTGTCCTCATATCTCAGCTTTGGGATGAGATAGGCTGAAAATAATCACACCTTTGTGTAAGTCAGGACCTGCCTAATCAACACCGTGAGTTTGGAAGAAATCTGAGATGGTCAAAAATTTAGTCTAAAAAACACAAAGGGGTACCCCTTAGTGTTTTTTTGGGTGAAATATGTGACCTCCTCAGCTCTTCTTCAAACCCACACCGTGTGTCAGAGAGGTCCTGACGAAGACAGTGGTGTGGTAATTTTTGCCATACCACATCCCAAAGCTAAGATATAGGGACATGTTGTGCTGCATAAAATGTATAACTGTAAATTTCATGATGGGATTCCTACTTCCAGTGAAGCTAGGTAAACACAAGAGTAGAAGGGTGCAATCAGAAAAGCCTAGTCAGTCCAATATATCCTACATTGCATCTGTATTTTGCTTTATTGGACGTATAAAAAGCTCATAAATTGAATTCCAATATATTCAACACCAATAAACCTATTGAGAGAAAATCCTAGTTAAGTTTGTCCTCATATCTCAGCTTTGGGATGAGATAGGCTGAAAATAATCACACCTTTGTGTAAGTCAGGACCTGCCTAATCAACACCGTGAGTTTGGAAGAAATCTGAGATGGTCAAAAATTTAGTCTAAAAAACACAAAGGGGTACCCCTTAGTGTTTTTTTGGGTGAAATATGTGACCTCCTCAGCTCTTCTTCAAACCCACACCGTGTGTCAGAGAGGTCCTGACGAAGACAGTGGTGTGGTAATTTTTGCCATACCACATCCCAAAGCTAAGATATAGGGACATGTTGTGCTGCATAAAATGTATAACTGTAAATTTCATGATGGGATTCCTACTTCCAGTGAAGCTAGGTAAACACAAGAGTAGAAGGGTGCAATCAGAAAAGCCTAGTCAGTCCAATATATCCTACATTGCATCTGTATTTTGCTTTATTGGACGTATAAAAAGCTCATAAATTGAATTCCAATATATTCAACACCAATAAACCTATTGAGAGAAAATCCTAGTTAAGTTTGTCCTCATATCTCAGCTTTGGGATGAGATAGGCTGAAAATAATCACACCTTTGTGTAAGTCAGGACCTGCCTAATCAACACCGTGAGTTTGGAAGAAATCTGAGATGGTCAAAAATTTAGTCTAAAAAACACAAAGGGGTACCCCTTAGTGTTTTTTTGGGTGAAATATGTGACCTCCTCAACTCTTCTTCAAACCCACACCGTGTGTCAGAGAGGTCCTGATGAAGACAGTGGTGGGGTAATTGTTGCCCTACCACATCCCAAAGCTAAGATATAGGGACATGTTGTGCTGCATAAAATGTATAACTGTAAATTTCATGATGGGATTCCTACTTCCAGTGAAGCTAGGTAAACACATGAGTAGAAGGGTGCGATCAGAAAAGCCTAGTCAGTCCAATATATCCTACATTGCATCTGTATTTTGCTTTATTGGACGTATAAAAAGCTCATAAATTGAATTCCAATATATTCAACACCAATAAACCTATTGAGAGAAAATCCCAGTTAAGTTTGTCCTCATATCTCAGCTTTGGGATGAGATAGACTGAAAATAATCACACCTTTGTGTAAGTCAGGACCTGCCTAATCAACACCGTGAGTTTGGAAGAAATCTGAGACGGTCAAAAATTTAGTCTAAAAAAACACAAAGGGGTACCCCTTAGTGTTTTTTGGGTGAAATATGTGACCTCCTCAGATCTTCTTCAAACCCACACCGTGTGTCAGAGAGGTCCTGACAAAGACAGTGGTGTGGTAATTGTTGCCCTACCACATCCCAAAGCTAAGATATAGGGACATGTTGTGCTGCATAAAATGTATAACTGTAAATTTCATGATGGGATTCCTACTTCCAGTGAAGCTAGGTAAACACAAGAGTAGAAGGGTGCAATCAGAAAAGCCTAGTCAGTCCAATATATCCTACATTGCATCTGTATTTTGCTTTATTGGACGTATAAAAAGCTCATAAATTGAATTCCAATATATTCAACACCAATAAACCTATTGAGAGAAAATCCTAGTTAAGTTTGTCCTCATATCTCAGCTTTGGGATGAGATAGGCTGAAAATAATCACACCTTTGTGTAAGTCAGGACCTGCCTAATCAACACCGTGAGTTTGGAAGAAATCTGAGATGGTCAAAAATTTAGTCTAAAAAACACAAAGGGGTACCCCTTAGTGTTTTTTTGGGTGAAATATGTGACCTCCTCAGCTCTTCTTCAAACCCACACCGTGTGTCAGAGAGGTCCTGACGAAGACAGTGGTGTGGTAATTTTTGCCCTACCACATCCCAAAGCTGAGATATAGGGACATGTTTTGCTGCATAAAATGTATAACTGTAAATTTCATGATGGGATTCCTACTTCCAGTGAAGCTAGGTAAACACAAGTGTAGAAGGGTGCAATCAGAAAAGCCTAGTCAGTCCAATATATCCTACAATGCATCTGTATTTTGCTTTATTGGACGTATAAAAAGCTCATAAAATTAATTCCAATATATTCAACACCAATAAACCTATTGAGAGAAATTCCCAGTTAAGTTTGTCCTCATATCTCAGCTTTGGGATGAGATAGACTGAAAATAATCACACCTTTGTGTAAGTCAGGACCTGCCTAATCAACATCGTGAGTTTGGAAGAAATCTGAGACGGTCAAAAATTGAGTCTAAAAAAACACAAAGGGGTACCCCTTAGTGTTTTTTTGGGTGAAATATGTGACCTCCTCAGCTCTTCTTCAAACCCACACCATGTGTCAGAGAGGTCCTGACAAAGACAGTGGTGTGGTAATTGTTGCCCTACCACATCCCAAAGCTGAGATATAGGGACATGTTTTGCTGCATAAAATGTATAACTGTAAATTTCATGATGGTATTCCTACTTCCAGTGAAGCTAGGTAAACACATGAGTAGAAGGGTGCGATCAGAAAAGCCTAGTCAGTCCAATATATCCTACATTGCATCTGTATTTTGCTTTATTGGATGTATAAAAAGCTCATGAATTGAATTCCAATATATTCAACACCAATAAACCTATTGAGAGAAAATCCCAGTTAAGTTTGTCCTCATATCTCAGCTTTGGGATGACATAGGCTGAAAATAATCACACCTTTGTGTAAGTCAGGACCTGCCTAATCAACATCATGAGTTTGGAAGAAATCTGAGACGGTCAAAAATTGAGTCTAAAAAAACACAAAGGGGTACCCCTTAGTGTTTTTTGGGTGAAATATGTGACCTCCTCAGATCTTCTTCAAACCCACACCGTGTGTCAGAGAGGTCCTGACAAAGACAGTGGTGGGGTAATTGTTGCCCTACCACATCCCAAAGCTAAGATATAGGGACATGTTGTGCTGCATAAAATGTATAACTGTAAATTTCATGATGGGATTCCTACTTCCAGTAAAGCTAGGTAAACACATGAGTAGAAGGGTGCGATCAGAAAAGCCTAGTCAGTCCAATATATCCTACATTGCATCTGTATTTTGCTTTATTGGACGTATAACAAGTTCATAAATTTAATTCCAATATATTCAACACCAATAAACCTATTGAGAGAAATTCCCAGTTAAGTTTGTCCTCATATCTCAGCTTTGGGATGAGATAGACTGAAAATAATCACACCTTTGTGTAAGTCAGGACCTGCCTAATCAACACCGTGAGTTTTTAAGAAATCTGAGACGGTCAAAAATTTAGTCTAAAAAAACACAAAGGGGTACCCCTTAGTGTTTTTTGGGTGAAATATGTGACCTCCTCAGATCTTCTTCAAACCCACACCGTGTGTCAGAGAGGTCCTGACAAAGACAGTGGTGGGGTAATTGTTGCCCTACCACATCCCAAAGCTAAGATATAGTGACATGTTGTGCTGTATAAAATGTATAACTGTAAATTTCATGATGGGATTCCTACTTCCAGTGAAGCTAGGTAAACACAAGAGTAGAAGGGTGAAATCAGAAAAGCCTAGTCAGTCCAATATATCCTACATTGCATCTGTATTTTGCTTTATTGGACGTATAAAAAGCTCATAAACTGAATTCCAATATATTCAACACCAATAAACCTATTGAGAGAAAATCCTAGTTAAGTTTGTCCTCATATCTCAGCTTTGGGATGAGATAGGCTGAAAATAATCACACCTTTGTGTAAGTCAGGACCTGCCTAATCAACACCGTGAGTTTGGAAGAAATCTGAGATGGTCAAAAATTTAGTCTAAAAAACACAAAGGGGTACCCCTTAGTGTTTTTTTGGGTGAAATATGTGACCTCCTCAGCTCTTCTTCAAACCCACACCGTGTGTCAGAGAGGTCCTGACGAAGACAGTGGTGTGGTAATTTTTGCCATACCACATCCCAAAGCTAAGATATAGGGACATGTTGTGCTGCATAAAATGTATAACTGTAAATTTCATGATGGGATTCCTACTTCCAGTGAAGCTAGGTAAACACAAGAGTAGAAGGGTGCAATCAGAAAAGCCTAGTCAGTCCAATATATCCTACATTGCATCTGTATTTTGCTTTATTGGACGTATAAAAAGCTCATAAATTGAATTCCAATATATTCAACACCAATAAACCTATTGAGAGAAAATCCTAGTTAAGTTTGTCCTCATATCTCAGCTTTGGGATGAGATAGGCTGAAAATAATCACACCTTTGTGTAAGTCAGGACCTGCCTAATCAACACCGTGAGTTTGGAAGAAATCTGAGATGGTCTAAAATTTAGTCTAAAAAACACAAAGGGGTACCCCTTAGTGTTTTTTTGGGTGAAATATGTGACCTCCTCAGCTCTTCTTCAAACCCACACCGTGTGTCAGAGAGGTCCTGACGAAGACAGTGGTGTGGTAATTTTTGCCATACCACATCCCAAAGCTAAGATATAGGGACATGTTGTGCTGCATAAAATGTATAACTGTAAATTTCATGATGGGATTCCTACTTCCAGTGAAGCTAGGTAAACACAAGAGTAGAAGGGTGCAATCAGAAAAGCCTAGTCAGTCCAATATATCCTACATTGCATCTGTATTTTGCTTTATTGGACGTATAAAAAGCTCATAAATTGAATTCCAATATATTCAACACCAATAAACCTATTGAGAGAAAATCCTAGTTAAGTTTGTCCTCATATCTCAGCTTTGGGATGAGATAGGCTGAAAATAATCACACCTTTGTGTAAGTCAGGACCTGCCTAATCAACACCGTGAGTTTGGAAGAAATCTGAGATGGTCAAAAATTTAGTCTAAAAAACACAAAGGGGTACCCCTTAGTGTTTTTTTGGGTGAAATATGTGACCTCCTCAGATCTTCTTCAAACCCACACCTTGTGTCAGAGAGGTCCTGACAAAGACAGTGGTGGGGTAATTGTTGCCCTACCACATCCCAAAGCTAAGATATAGGGACATGTTGTGCTGCATAAAATGTATAACTGTAAATTTCATGATGGGATTCCTACTTCCAGTGAAGCTAGGTAAACACATGAGTAGAAGGGTGCGATCAGAAAAGCCTAGTCAGTCCAATATATCCTACATTGCATCTGTATTTTGCTTTATTGGACGTATAACAAGTTCATAAATTTAATTCCAATATATTCAACACCAATAAACCTATTGAGAGAAATTCCCAGTTAAGTTTGTCCTCATATCTCAGCTTTGGGATGAGATAGACTGAAAATAATCACACCTTTGTGTAAGTCAGGACCTGCCTAATCAACACCGTGAGTTTTTAAGAAATCTGAGACGGTCAAAAATTTAGTCTAAAAAAACACAAAGGGGTACCCCTTAGTGTTTTTTGGGTGAAATATGTGACCTCCTCAGATCTTCTTCAAACCCACACCGTGTGTCAGAGAGGTCCTGACAAAGACAGTGGTGGGGTAATTGTTGCCCTACCACATCCCAAAGCTAAGATATAGTGACATGTTGTGCTGCATAAAATGTATAACTGTAAATTTCATGATGGGATTCCTACTTCCAGTGAAGCTAGGTAAACACAAGAGTAGAAGGGTGCAATCAGAAAAGCCTAGTCAGTCCAATATATCCTACATTGCATCTGTATTTTGCTTTATTGGACGTATAAAAAGCTCATAAACTGAATTCCAATATATTCAACACCAATAAACCTATTGAGAGAAAATCCTAGTTAAGTTTGTCCTCATATCTCAGCTTTGGGATGAGATAGGCTGAAAATAATCACACCTTTGTGTAAGTCAGGACCTGCCTAATCAACACCGTGAGTTTGGAAGAAATCTGAGATGGTCAAAAATTTAGTCTAAAAAACACAAAGGGGTACCCCTTAGTGTTTTTTTGGGTGAAATATGTGACCTCCTCAGCTCTTCTTCAAACCCACACCGTGTGTCAGAGAGGTCCTGACGAAGACAGTGGTGTGGTAATTTTTGCCATACCACATCCCAAAGCTAAGATATAGGGACATGTTGTGCTGCATAAAATGTATAACTGTAAATTTCATGATGGGATTCCTACTTCCAGTGAAGCTAGGTAAACACAAGAGTAGAAGGGTGCAATCAGAAAAGCCTAGTCAGTCCAATATATCCTACATTGCATCTGTATTTTGCTTTATTGGACGTATAAAAAGCTCATAAATTGAATTCCAATATATTCAACACCAATAAACCTATTGAGAGAAAATCCTAGTTAAGTTTGTCCTCATATCTCAGCTTTGGGATGAGATAGGCTGAAAATAATCACACCTTTGTGTAAGTCAGGACCTGCCTAATCAACACCGTGAGTTTGGAAGAAATCTGAGATGGTCAAAAATTTAGTCTAAAAAACACAAAGGGGTACCCCTTAGTGTTTTTTTGGGTGAAATATGTGACCTCCTCAGCTCTTCTTCAAACCCACACCGTGTGTCAGAGAGGTCCTGACGAAGACAGTGGTGTGGTAATTTTTGCCATACCACATCCCAAAGCTAAGATATAGGGACATGTTGTGCTGCATAAAATGTATAACTGTAAATTTCATGATGGGATTCCTACTTCCAGTGAAGCTAGGTAAACACAAGAGTAGAAGGGTGCAATCAGAAAAGCCTAGTCAGTCCAATATATCCTACATTGCATCTGTATTTTGCTTTATTGGACGTATAAAAAGCTC